>NW_026692261.1:0-221299 GCF_021218885.2 Marmota monax
TTGATTTAGGCTTATGTTTAGAGTAATGTATAGTTTTAGTGATAGTGTTAGGGCTTAGGTTAAGGTTAGGAATTAGGGATAGGGTTTGGGTACTTCTAGGGTTTGTGTTAGGGTTAGGTTTTGGGTAAATGTTAGGGTTTGAGTTAGGGTTAGGGCTAGGGCGAGGGTTAGGATTAGAATTAGGGTTAGGGTTAGGGTTAGGGTTAGGTCTAGGGTTAGCATTAGGGTTAGGGTTATGTTTAAGGCAATGGATAAATTTAGAGATAGGATTTGGGCTATGATTACATTTAGGATTAGGGATAGGGTTAGGGTTAGGGTTAGAGCTATGGTTATGTTTAGGGAAAGGGATACTGTTTGAGCTAGGTTTATGGCTAGGGCAAGCATTAGGCTTAGGGTTTGTCCTAGGGTTAGGGTTAGGGTTATGCTTAGGACTAGGTTTAGGGCTTGTATTAGGTATAGGTTTTGTGTGAGGTTTATGGCTTTTGTTAGGGCTTTGTGTAATGTAAGATCTAGGGTTATGGTTATGGCTAGTTTTGGGGGTTAGGATTATAGATATGTCTAGTGTTAGGTTTAAGTTTTGGGTTAGGATAAGCTTTAGAGCCAGGGTTTGTGTTAGGGTAAGCGTCAGTGTTCAGGTTAGCATTGGGTTTATGGTTAGGGCCAGAATTAGAACTAGGGTTAGGTCTAGGGGTAGGGTTAGTCTTTTTGTTAGGTTAATGCTTATTTTAGGGCTAGGGCTAGGTGTTTGTTTAGGACTAGGGCTAGAGTTATGGCTATATTTAGGATTAAGTTTAGGTCTAGTACTAGTGTTAGCACTAAGTTTAGGTATAGGTTTACTTGTAGGGCTAGTGTTAAGGTTTGGTTTAGTGTTAAGGTCAGGCTTTGACCTAGGGTTAGTGTTAGGGTCAGAATAAGGGTAAAAGTTAGGCTTAGGCTTTGGGTTAGGGATATAGATAGAATGAGGGCTAGGGTTAGGACTAGTAATAGAGTTACGTTTTGCGGTAAGCTAAGGATAAGTTTTAGAACTAGGGTAGCATTAGGGTGAGAGTTTGGCTTAGGGTAAGGAATAGGCTTAGAGCTAGGTTTTGGGTTAGTGTTAGCATTAGGGTTAGGGTTAAAGCTAGGATTGAGGCTCAGATTAGAGCTAGGTTTTGTGTTAGGTTTAGGGCTACGCTAAAGTAAGAACTAGCTTTACATTTAGGGAAATTTTAGGGTTAGGATTAGGGCTAAGTCTAGTGTTTGGGTTAAGTTTAGGATTAGGGTGATTTTTAGAGGTAATGTTAGGGTCAGAGTCAGGGTCAGCATTAGTTGTAGGCATAGGGTTAGTACTAGGTGTAGCATTAGGATTTGGTTTAGGTTAAGGGTTAGGATTAGGGCTATAACTCAGTTTTGTTTGTGGGCTATTCCTAGTGTTAGAACTAGTTTTCAAATTAGAATTAAGGTTAGGGCTAGTGTTAGGGTAAGGTTTAGATTTAGAGTTAGGGTTAGATTTAGAGTTAGGGTTATTTCTAGGTTTAGGACTAGGGCTAGGGTTAGGACTAAGTTAGGGCTAGTGTTAGGGTTAGGCAATATATAAGGTTTGTAGTAGAAATAGGTCTAGAGCTAGAGTTAGGGTTAGTCTTTGGGCTAGGGTTAGAGTTAGGATTACAGTTATCAATAAATTAGGCCTAGGATTAGAGCTATGGTTAGTGTTAGGATTAGGCCTAGGGTTAGGGCTAGGGTTAGTGTTAGTGATAGTGTTATGGTTAGGGTTAGGGTTAGGGGAAAGGATGTGGTTATACCTTGGTTCAGAACTAGGGCGAGTGTTGAAATTAGTGTTTGGGCTGGGGTTAGGGTTTGCGTTAGGATTAAGGCTAGTTTTAGGACTAGAATGAGGGCTCGTGTTTGTGTTAGGTTTAAGGCAAGAATTAGGTAGAGTGCTGATGTCAGGTATAGGGTTATGGTAAGGGATACTGTTAGGGTTAGTTTTATGGCTAGGTCTAGTTTAAGGGTTATGTTTAGGGTAAGGGTGAGGTTTAGAGCTAGGTGTGTTATTAGAGTTAGTGTCTTGTTCAGAGTTTGGGTTAGGTTTTGTTTAGTTTTAGAGTTCAAATTAGCATTAGGGTTAGGGTTAGGGTTAGAGTAATTGATAGGGTTCGATTTAGTGTTCAGGTTAAGTTTAGGTAAGGATAAGGTTAGTGTTAGCGATAGGTTTAGGGTTAGGCCTAAATGGATAAGTTTAGATTTAGGTTTAGGACCAGGGTGAGTGTTAGGTTTAGCATAACTGTTAGGGTTTGAGCTAGGATTAGGACTATGCCAAGGGTTAGTTTTATGGTTAGTTCTAGGGTTAGGGTTACAGTTAGGGTTAGTGTAGGTTTAGGGTTAGGAGTAGGGTTAAGTTTACAGTTAGAGTTAGAGTAGGTTTAGGGTTGGGCTAGTGTAAGAGTTAAGTCTAGAGTTAGAGTTAGGGTTAGATTTGGGGGAAGGGATAGGGTTATAGCAAGGTTAAGAACTAGGGCGAGGGATAAAATTAGGGATATGGATAGAGTTAGGGTTTGGGTTAGGATCAAGGCTAGCTTTAGGGCTAGGATGAGGGCTACCATTTGTGTTAGGGTTATGGCAAGAATTAGGGCTAGGGCTAATATCAGGTCTAGGTTATGGTTATGGTTACGGATAATTTTCAGGTAAGATTTATGGCTAGGTCTAGTGTTAGAGTTAGGTTTAGGGTGAGGTTCAAGTTGAGAGCTAGGGGTATTATAATAGAGTCAGGTTTGGGTTTGGGTTAGGTTGAGGTTTAGGGTTATGGCTCAAATTAGCATTAGGTTTGATTTAGGATTAGGGTAATGGATAAGGTTAGGTTTAGGCTTCAGGTTAGGTTTAGGGCTCAGGTTAGATTTAGGATAATGGATAGGGTCAGGGTTAGGCCTAGGGTTAGCATTAGGTTTATGGTTATCATTAGGATAATGGATAGGGTTAGAGCTAGGGTTAGGGCTAGGGTTATGTTTCTTATTAGGGTTAGAGTTAGGGTTAGGGTTAGGGTTAAAGCTAGGGTTAGTGTGAAGAATAGGTTTAGGTTTAGGATTAGGGTTATGTTTAGGATTAGGGCTAGAGTTAGGGTTAGGTTTAGGGTTAGGTTTAAAGTTAGAGTTAGGTTTAGGGTATGGGTTAAGGTATGAGCTAGGGTTAGTGCTAAGGATAGGTTTAGGTTTAGGATTAGGTCTAGGGTTCGGATTATGGTTATCATTAGGGTTAAGGTAATGTACAGGTTTAGATATTGGGTTAAGTTTAGGGTTAGGTTAGGTTTAGGACTAGATTTAGTGTTAAGTGTAGCATAATTGTTAGAGTTTGAGCTAGTGTTAGGTTTATGGTTAGGTCTAGGGTTAGGTTTACAGTTAGGGTTAGAATAGGTTTAGGGTTAGGGCTAGGGTTATCATGATGTTTATGCTTAGGATGAGAGAAATGGGGTTAGAGCTAAGGTTAAGTCTAGTTTTAAGTTTAGGATTAGGGCTAAGGTTAGGGTTAGGGTCAGGCTTATCATTTTCTTATGGTTAGGTTAAGGGTAAGGGTCAGGAATTGAGTAAGTGTTAGGGCTAGGTTGAGGCTTCATGTTAGAATCAAAGCTAAGGTTAGAGTTAGGGTTAGGACAAGGTTTAGCCTTAGGTTTAGGGTTATGGTTAAGGTAATGGATAGAGTTAGAGCTAGGGTTTGGGCTATAGTTTGGTTAGGATTAGGGCTAGGATTGGGGTTAGGGTTTGGGCTAGGGTTATGTTTAGGGTAAGGACTAGGGTTTGAGCTAGTGTTAGTGCTAGGGCTAGGTCGAGGATTAGGTTCAGCTTTAGGTCTAGGAACAGGATAATGGTAGGTTTAGGGTTAGGTTCAAGGTTAGGGCTAGGGTTATCATTAGGGTTAGGATAAGGGTTAGGTTAATGGATATGGTTAGATGTAGGTTTAGGTTTAGGTTTAGGGTTAGATTTAGTTTTAGGGTTAATGTTAAGGCTATGGTTATGTTTAGATTTATGTTACAAGTGTATGTTTTCAGCTAGGGTTAGGGCTAGGTTTAGGGTTAGGTGTAGGGATAGGATTATGGTAGGTTTAGGGTTATGGTGGTGTTTAGAGCTAGAATGAGTGTTAGGATATAAGTCAGGTTCAGGGTTTTTTTTAAGGTTATGATTAGGACTCAAATTAGGGGTAGGGTTAGATCTAGGTGTAGTGCTAGAGTTAGAGCTAGGGTTATCATTAACGTTAGGATTAGGGTTAAGGTAACCAATAGAGTTAGGTTAGGTTTAGATTTGTGTTTAGAGTTAGAATTAGGGATAGGATTAGGATTAGAGCTATGGTTATGTTTAGGTTTATGGTTAGGTTTATTGTTTGATCTAGAGTTAGGGCTATGCTGGGTGTTAATTTTAGGCCTATGTCTAAGGTTAATTTTCTGGTTAGGATTAGGGTTAATATTAGGGTTCGGGCTAGGATTATCAATAAGTTTAGGTGTAGGGTTAGGGTAATGTGTAGGTTTAGAGCTAGGTTTAGGGAAAGTTTATGTTTAGGATTGGGGCTAGGGTTAGGGTGAGAGTTAGGGATAGGTCTAGGGTTATGTTTAGGTTAAGGGTTAGGCTTTGAGCTATCTTAGGACTAAGGTGAGGGCTAGGGTTAGGTATAGGGCAATGTTAGGGTTAGGGTTATGCTTAGGGCTAGGTTTAGGCCTAAAATTAGCTCTATGTTTAGTGTTAGGTTTAGGCCTTGGGTTAGGGCTATGGGTAATGTAAGATCTAGGCTTATGATTAGGGCTAGTTTTAGGGTTAGGGTTATGGCTGTGTCTAGAATTAGGTTTAGGTTTTGGTTAGTTTCAGGTTTAGAGGGAGGTTTAGTGTTAAAGGCAGGGTCAGTGTTTGGGTTATAGTTAAAGTTAGGGTTAAAGCCAGAATTAGGACTAGGTTTAGGTCTAGGGGTAGAGTTAGTTTTTGGGTTAGGTAAAGGTTTTTGTTAGGGCTAGGGCTAGGATTTTGTTTAGGTATAGATCTGGAGTTCAGGATAGATTTAGGATTAGGTTTAGTTCTAGAGCTAGTGGTAGGGTTAGTTTAAAAATAAAGTTACAAGTAGGGCTATTGTTAGGGTTTTGTCCAGGGTTAGGGTCAGGTTTAGACATAGGGTTTATGTTATCATCAGAATGAAAGTCAGGGTTACGGTTAGGGTTTGGGATAGCATTAGAGCTAGAATGAGATCTAGCGTTAGGACTATTAATAGGGTTAGGATTTGGTTAGCCTAAGGATTAGGGATAAGTCTAGGGTTACCATTAGGATTAAAGTTTTGCTCCGGGTAAGGGATAGGGTTAGGGCTAGGGTTAGGTTTATGATTATGGTTAAAACAAGGTTTAGGGCTCAGATTAGGGCTAGTTTTTGTGTGAGTTTTAAGACTAGGGTTAGGGCAATGGCTAATATAAAATCTAGGGTTACAATTAGGGTTAGGGTTAGGGGTAGGTAAAGTGTTAGGGTTAGGTTTAAGATTAGGGTGATATTTATAATTAGGGTTAGTGTTAGGATATCAGTCATGTCAGGATTAGTTTTAGGGTAAGGGTTAGGATTCGAATTAGTACTAGGGTTACTTTTAGGGTTCAGTTTAAGTTTAGAGTGGTGTTTAGAGCTAGGATGAGTATTAGCATGTAAGTCAGGTTCAGGGTTATTTTTAAAGTTATGATTAGGACTCAAATTAGGGCTAGGGTTATTTCTAGGTGTAGTGCTAGGGTTTGGTTTAAGTTAAGGTTAGTGTTAGGCCTTTTGCTCGGTTTTGTTTTAGTGCTATGTTTAGGGTTAGGGCTAGTTTTATCATTACCTTTAGGGTTAGGGTAGGGTTATGGTTAGGTTTAGGATTAAGGCTAGATTTAAGGCTAAGATTAGGGCTATCTTTTGTATTAGGTTTAGGACAAGAATTAGGGCTGGAACTAATGTCAGTTCTAGGTTTATAGTTAGTGATATTTTTAGGGTTACGTTAATGGCTAGGTCAAATTAAAGTGTTACATTTAGGGAAAGGGTAAGATTAAGAGCTGGGGTATTATTAGGGTCAGGGTCAGGCTTCAGGTTTTGTTTAGGTAAGGTTTAGGGTTAAGGCTCAAATTAGCATTAAGGTTAGAATTAGGATTAGGGTAATGGTTAGTGTTAGGTTTAGGGTTAGGTTAGGTTTAAGGTAATGCATAAGGTTATTGTTTGTGATAGGTTTAGGGTTAGGTCTAGGGTTAGCATTAGGGTTATGGTTATCATTAGGGTAATTTATAGGGTTAGACCTAGGGTTAGGGCTACGGTTATGGTTAGGATTAGGGCTACAGTTAGGGTTAGAGTCAGGGTTAGGGCGAGGGTTTCAGTTAGGATTAGGTTTAGGGTACGGTTTATGGTTTGAGCTAGGATTTTTGCTATGGCTGAGGTTAATTTAGGGTTTGGTCTAGGGTTATGGTCATGGTTAGTGTTACGGTTAGAGCTAGAGTTATCATTAGGGTTAGGGTAATAGGTTTAGATGTCAGGTTAAAGATAGGGTTAGGTTTAGGTTAGTTTTAGGTTTAGGTTTAGGATTAGGGTTAAGGTTTGAGCTATCTTAGATTTAGGGTTAGGGTTAGGTTAACTGTTAGTTCTAGGGTTTGGTTTATGTTTAGGGTTAGGGTAGGTTTAGCTTTAGGTCTAGTGTTATCATTAGGGTTAAGTTTAAGGTTAGGGTAATGGGTAGGGTTCAAGCTAGGGTTAGGGCTAGCATTACATTTAGGTTAGGGCTGGTGTTAGTGTTAGGGTTAGGCCTTGGGTTAGTGTTAGGCTTAGGTTCAATGTAAGGGTTAGGGATTGAGCTAGGTTTAGGGCTAAGGCTAGGGTTAGGGTTACAGTCAGGGCTAGGGTAGTGTTAGGATTAGGTTTAGGGCTAGGGTTAGCATTAGTTTTAGGGTTATGGTTAGTATAATGGATAGAGTTAGAGCTAGGGTTTGGGCTATGGTTCCAGTTAGGATTAGGGCTAGAATTAGGGTGAGGTATAGGGTTTGGGCTAGGGTTATGTTTAGGGTAATGTTTAGGGTTTGAGCTTGGGTTAGGCATAGAACAGGGGTTAGGGTTAGGGTTACAGCTAGGTTTAGGGTTAGAGTTATGCTTAGGGCTGTAATTATGGCTAGGTTTTGTGTGAGGTTTAGGGCTAGTGTTAGGTATATGGGTAATGTAAGAGCTAGAGTTATGGTTATGGCTAGATTTAGAGTTCATCTATTGTTAGGGTTAGTTTTTGTGTTAGGATAAGTTTTAAAGCTAGGGTTTTTGTTAGGGTAAGTGTCAGGTTTCAGGTTAGGATTAGGTTTAGGTTTAGGTCCAGAATGAGGACTAGGGCTAGGTCAAGGGATAGAGTTAGTGTTTGGTTAAGGGTTATTGTAACGGCTAGCCTAGGTTTATGGTTATGTTTAGAATTAGGTTTAGGTCTAGGGCTAGTGTTAGGTTTAGGGTTATGGTTACTGGTAGGGCTAGTGTTAGGTTTTGGATAAGGGTTAAGGTCAGGTTTAAACCTAGGTTTAGTGTTAGGGTCAGAATAATGGTCAGGGTTAGGGTTAGGGTTTGGATTAAGTTTAGAGCTAGAATGAGGGCTAGGGTTAGGACTATAAAAGAGTTAGGGTTTTGGGTAGGCATAGAATTAGGGTTAGGACTAGGGTAGCAATTGGGTGAGAGTTTGACTAAGTGTAAAAAATAGGGTTAGAGCTAGGATTGGGACAAGGGATAGGTTTAGGGTTAGGGCAAGTGTTAGGCCTTGGATTAGGGCTAGGTTTTGTGTTAGGTTTAGAGCTATGGCTAAATTAAGAACTGGCATCATGATTAGGGCTAGTTTTAGGGTTAGGTTTAGGGCAAGGTCTAGTGTTAGGTTTAGGTTTAGGGATAGGGTGATGTGTAGACCTAGGGTTAGTGTTAAGGTCAGAGTCAGGGTTAGTATTAGTCCTAGGGTTAGGTTTAGGACTCAAATTAGGGCTAGGATTAGGGATAGGTGTAGTGTTAGGGTTTGGTTTATGTTAAGGGTTAGGGTCAGTGCTATGGCTCAGTTTTCCTTGAGGGCTAGGGCTAGGGTTAGGGCTAGTTTTCAAATTAGTGTTAGGGTTAGAGCTGGTGTTAGGGTGTGGTTTAGGCTTAGGTTTAGGGTTAGATTTAGATTTAGGGTTAGATCTAGGTTTAGGACTACAGGGAAGGTTACGGATAGGGTTAGGAATAGGGTTTGAGTTACCTTAAGGGATAGGGTTAGAACTAGGGATAGGGCTAGGGTGAGAGTTAGAGTTAGTCTTTGTGTTAGGGTTAGATTTAGGGTTAGAATTAGGGCTTAATTGGGGCTAGGATTAAAGGTACGGTTAGTATTAAGGCTGAGCCTATGTTTATGGCTAGAGTTATGGTTATGGTTTTTGTTAGGTATGATGTTATAGCTAGCTTTAGAACTAGGGTGAGAGTTAAAATTAGGGTTAGGTTTATGATTAGGGTTAGGTTTAGGATTAAGGCTAAGATTAGGGTAGAGTTTGTTTTAGGGTTAGGGCTTCATTAGGGCTAGGGCTCATGTCAGGTCTAGGGTTTTGGTTAGAGTTAGTTTTAGGGTTATGATTATTAGGGTTAGGATCAGGTTTATGGATATGGTTACATTTATGGTTCAGGTTAGGTTTAGGGTAATGTATAGTTTTAGGCTTAGGAATAGGTTTAGGGTTATCCTAGGGTTAGCACTAGGGTTAGGATGAGGATTAGGGTAATGGATAGGGTTACAGCAGTGGTTAGGGCTAGGTTTATGGTTAGGATCAAGGCTAGGTTTAGGGTTAGGTTTTGGGTTATGGCAAGGGTTAGGGTTAGGGTTGGTTTACAGTAAGGTTTAGGGATAGAATTAGGGTTATGGTTAGGTAGTTAAAGGTAGTGTTAGAGCTATGATTAGGGATAGGTTTTGAGGTAGGTTAGGGCTAGGTTTAGGGCTACAGGTAATGTAAGAACTAGGGTTACGATTAGAACTAGTTTTAGGGTTAAGGCTAGGGCTAGGTCTAGGGTTAGGTTTAGTTTTAGGTTTTGAGTAATATTTAAAGCTGGGTTAGTGTTAGGGTCAGAGTAAGAATCAGGGTTTGTTTTAGGGTTATGGATAGGACTCAAATTAGAGCTAGGTTTAGGACTAGGTGTAGGCTTAGGGTTTGGTTTATGTTAAAGGTTGGGGTTAGGGCTATGGCTAGGTTGTTTTGTGGGGATAGGGATATGTTAGGGCTAGTTTTAGGATTAGCATTAGTGTTACAGCTTGTGTTAGTGAGAGGTTTAGCTTAGGGTTAGGTTTATATTTAAAGCTAGGGATAGATTTAGGATTAGGGCTAGGGCTAGGGTTAGGGCTAATGTAAAGCAAGTGATAGGATTATGGCAAGGCATAGGGTTAGATCTAGGAATACGACGAGGGCGAGAGCTAGAATTAGACTTAGGGCTAGGGTTATGTTCGGTTTAGGGCTAAATTAGGGTTAGGATTAGGTCTAGCGTTTGTGTTAGGTTTAGGCGTAGATTTAGTCTTGGGTTTAGGTTTAGGGATAGGGTTAGGTTTAGAGGAAGGGATGGGCTAGAGCTAGTTTTAGGGCTAGGTCGAAGGTTAGAATTTTGGTTAGGGCTAGGATTATGGTTTGTTTAAGTAATAGGATGAGGGCTAGGATGAGGGCTACGGTTTGTTTTAGGGTTACGGTAAGAATTAGGGCTAGGACTGGTGTCAGGTCTAGGCTTATGTTAGGGATAAATTGAGGGTAAGGTTTCTGGGTAGGTCTAGTATAAGGTTTAAGTATAGGATAAGGGTCAGGTTTAGAACTAGGGGTATTATTAGGGTTAGAATTAGGTTTTGGGTTTGGTTTAGGTTAGGGATTAGGTTCAGAGCTTGAATTAGCATTAGGGTTTGGTTAGGGTAATGATAGGTATAGGTTTAGGGTTCATGTTATGTGTAGGGTAATTGATAGGGTTAGAGGTAGCAAAAGGGTTAGGGTTAGGCCTAGGTTTAGCCTTAGGTTGTGCTTACGGTAATGAATAGGGTTAGGGCTAGGGTTATGGTTAGTATTAGGGCTAGAGTCAGGGTAAGGCCTAGGGTTACAATTAGGTTTAGGTTTAGGTTATGGTTTAGAGTTTGAGCTAGGGTTAGCGCTAGGGCAAGGGTTAGGTGTAGGGTTAGGTCTAGGTCATAGTTACGGTTAGGGTCAAGTTTAGTGTTAAGGTTAGGGCTAGGGTTGTCATTAAGTTTAGGGTATTGGATAAGGTTTGATGTCAAGTTAGGTTTAGGTTTAGGTTTCGGCTTAAGGTTAGGGTTAGGGATAGGTTTAGGTTTAGGTTTAGAGTAATGGTTAGGGTTTGAGCAAGGGTTAGCTCTATGGCAAGGGTTAGGTTTATGGTTATGTCTAGGGTTAGGGTAAGGGTAGATTTAAGGTAAGGTCTGGGGTTATCATCAGGGTTAGCGTTAGGGTTAGGATAATGTGTAGGGTTAGAGCTAGGGTTAGGGCTAGGTTTATCATTAAAGTTAGGGTTAGAGTTAGGGAATATGTAGGTTTAGAGCTAGGGTTAAGGATAGGTTTAAGGTTAGGATTAGGGCTAGGGTTAAGGTAAGGTTTAGGTTTAGGCCCTGGGTTAGTATTAGGGTTACGTTAAGTTTAAGGGTTAGGGATTGAGCTAGAGTTTGGACTAGGATGAGGATTAGGGTTAGAGTCAGTGTGAGGGTTAGGTCCAGGGTTAGCATTAGGGTTAAGTTTAGGGTAATGGATAGAGTCAGAGGTAGGTTTTGGCCTATGGTGATGACTAGTTTCAGGGTTAGTGATATGGCTAGGTCTAGTGTTAGGGTTATGTTTTTTTTTAGCATAAGGTTTAGAGCTAGGGTTTGTGTTAGGGTAAGGGTCAGTGTTCGGGTTAGGGTTAGGTTTATTGATAGGGCCAGCATTAGGACTAGGGTTTGGTCTAGGGGTAGGGTTAGTGTTTGGGTTAGGTTAAGAGTTATTATTAGGGCTAGGGCTAAGTTTTTGTTTAGGGATAGGCCTGGAGTTCTCATTAGATGAATGATTAAATGTAGGTCTAGCTCTAGTGTTAGGGTTAGGTTTATGTATAAGGTTACCAGTAGTGCCAATGTTAGGGGTCAGTTTAGGGTTAGGGTCAGGTTTAACCCTATGGTTAGTGTTAGGATCAGAATAAGGGTCAGGGTTAGGGTTGGGTTTGGGATAGTGATAGAGCTAGATTGAGGGTTAGGGTTAGGACTAGTAATAGAATTAGGTTTTGGGTTAAGCTAAGAATTAGGTTTAGGACTAGGGTCAATTTAGGGTTAGGGTTTGGCTTAGGGTAAGGGATAGGGTTAGTGCTAGTGTTAGGGCTAGGTTTAGGGTTATGGTTAGGGCTAGGGTTAGGTTTAGGGTTAGTGTTAAAGCTAGGGTTGGAGCTTGGATTAGGGCTAGGCTAGGTTTTGTGTTAGCTTTAGGGCTACAGCTAATGTAAGAACTATGGTTACAATTAGGGCTAGTTTTAGGGCTAGTGTTATGTCTAGGTTCAGTGTTTGGTTATGTTTAGGGTTAGGATTATGTTTAGGGTAATGGATAGGTTAGGGTTAGTGAATGTGTTAGGCTTAGGCCGAGGGTTAGCATTAGGGTTAGGGTTAGGGTTGGGGTAAAGATAGGGTTAGAGCTAGGGTTAGGGCTAGGGTTATAGTTAGAGCTAGGGTTAGGGTTAGTGTTATGTTTAGAGTTAGTGCAAGGATTAAAGTTAGGGTTAGGTTTAGGGTAAGGGTTAGGACTTGGTTTAGGTTTAGAGTTAGGGTTAAATCTAGGGTTGGGGCTCACATTAGGGCTAGGTTTTGGGTTACATTAGGGATAGTGTTAGGGATACAGCTAATATAGGAACTAGGTTTATGATTAGGGCTAATTTTAGGGTTACAGTTAGGACTAAGTCTAGTTTTATGGTTAGGATTAAATTCAGGATGATATTTTGAGCTAGGTTTAGTGTTAGGTTCAGAGTCAGGATCAGGGTTAGTTTTAGGGTTGAGGATAGACTTGAATTAGGGGTAGGCTTAGGGCTAGATGTAGGATTAGGATTTGGTTTTGGTTAAGGGTTAGGGTTAGTGCTATGGCTCATTATGTTTTAGGGCTAAGGCTAAAAGTTAAGGATAGTTTTACGATTAATGTTAGTGTTATTGCTAGTGATAGGGTGAGTTTAGGCTTAGGGGTACATTTAGAATTATGGTTAATTCTAGGGTTAGGGCTATGGCTAGGGTTAGGGCTAAGATTAGGTCTAGTGTTTGGGTTATGGTAAAGGATAGGGTTAGAACTAGGAATAGAGCTAGGGCGATAGTTAGAGTTAGTCTTAAAGGTAGGGTTAGAATTTAGTTTAGGGCTAAATTAGGGCTAGGAATATGTCTAGGATTGGTGTTAGGGTTAGACCTATGGTAAAGGGCTGTGTTTAGGATTAGGTTTAGGGTTAGGTTTAGGGGAAGGAATGGGGTTAAGCTGGGTTTGTGCCTAGGGCGATGCTTAGAATTAGGTTTAGGTCTAGGGTTAGGTTTGTGTTAGGATTAAGGCTAGATTTGGGGTTAGGATGCGGCCTAGGGCTTGTGTTAGGGTTAGGGCAAGTTTTAGGGATAGGGAAAATGTCAGGTTTAGGGTTACAGCTAGGGATAGTTATAGGGTTAGGTTCATGCCTAAGTCTAATATTAGGTTTAGGGTAAGGGCCAGCTTAAGAGTAAGGTGTATTTTTAGGGTCAGGGTCAGATTTTGGGTTTGTGTTAGGTTAATTATTAGGGTTAGGGCTCAAATTAGCATTAGGGTTAGATTTAGGGCTAGGTTAATGGATATGTTTAGGTTTAGGATTCAGGTTAAGATTAGGGTTATTGATAGGGTCAGGGTTAGTGATAAGGTTAGGGTTAGGCCTAGGGTTATTATTTGAGTTAGGGTTATTGTTAGGGTAATGAATAGCATTAGAGCTAGGGTTAGGCCTAGGGTTTTGGATAGGATTAGGGCTAGATTTAGGGTTAGGGTTAGGGATAGGGCTAGGGTTAGGTTTAGGGTACAGGATAGTTTTGAGCTAGGGTTATTGCTAGGGTGAGGGTTAGTTTTAGGATTATGTCTAGGATTAGATTTACAGTTAAGTTTAGGGTTAATATTAGGGTTAGGGCTAAGGTTATATTTAGAGTTAGGTTAATGGATAGGGTTAGATGTCAGGTTAGGGTTAGGGGTAGTTTTAGGTTTAAGTTTAGTGTTAGGGTTAGGGCTAAGATTATCATTAGAGTTAGGGTAATGTATAGGGTTAGATGTCAGGTTAGGGTTAAGGGTAGTTTTAGGTTTAGGGTTAGTGTTAGGGTTAGGGCTAAGATTATCATTAGAGTTAGGGTAATGTATAGGGTTAGACGTCAGGTTAGGGTTAAGGGTAGTTTTAGGTTTAGGGTTAGTGTTAGGGTTTGGGCTAGGGTTATTGTTAGAGTAAGGGTTAGGGTTTTATCTACGTTTAAGGCTACAATGAGCATTAGGTTTAGGGTTAGGTCTAGGATTAGGTTTACATTTAGGATTAGAGCTAGGGTTATCATTAGGGTTAAGGTTTGTTTTAATGTAATGGATAATTTTAGATATAGTATTAGGGCTAGTGTTCACATTATGATTAGGGCTAGGATAAGGATTAGGTTTAGGGATAGGGCTAAGGTTATGTTTAGGGTTTTATCTAGGGTTAGGTCTAAGGTGAGGATTAGGATGAGTGTGAGGGTTAGGCTTAGGGTAAGGGATAAGGTTAGGTTAGGGTTAGGGTTATGCTTTGGGCTAGATTTAGGACTAGGATTAGGACTAGCTTTTGTGTTAGGTTTAGAGCTAGATTTAGTGCTATGGTAATGTAAGTGTTATGTTTACAGTTATGGCTAGGTCTAGTGTTAGGTTTAGGTTTTGGTTAGGGTCAGTTTTATACCTATGTTTAGTGTTAGTGTAAGGGTCTATGTTTGGATTAGGGTTAGAGTTAGGGCTAGAGCCAGAATTAGGATTGGTTAGGTCTAGAGGTAAGTTTAGTGTTTGGCTTAGGTTAAGGGTTATCATTAGAGCTAGGGCTAGGTTTTTGTTTAGGTCTTGGTTAATGATATGGCTAGATTTAGGATTAGGTGTAATCTAGGGCTAGTATTATGGTTAGGTTTAGATATATGGTTATGGGTAGGGCTAGTGTTAGCATTTAGTTTAGGTTTAGGTTCAGAATAAGGGTCAGGGTTAGGGTTAGGATTTGGGTTATTGTTATAAAAAGAATGAGGGCTGTGGTTAGGACTAGTAATAGGGTTAGGTTTTAGGTTAGACTAAGGATTAGTTTTAGGACTAGGGTTAGCATTAGAGTTGGGGTCTCGCTAGGGCAAAGGATAAGGTTAGAGCTAGGTTTAGAGCTAGGGTTTGGGTTAGGGTTAAGGCTAGTGTTAGGGTTAGGGTTAGGATGAAAGATAGGGTTAGGTCTCAGATTTGGGATAGGTTTTGGTTAGCATTAGGTTTAAGGTTACAACTAATGTATGATCTGGAGTTATTATTAGAAGTAGTTTTAGAATTAGGGTTAGGACTAGGTCTAGTGTTAGGGTAAGTTTTTGTTTTAATGTGATGTTTAGAGGTAGGGTTAGTGTTAATGTCAGAGACAGGTTCAGGGGTAGTTTTAGGGTTAAGATTAGGTCTCGAATTAGGGCTAGGCTTAGAGCTATATGTATGGTTAGGTTTTGGTTTAGTTAAAAGTTTAGGGTTAGTGTTATGGCTCAGTTTTGTTTTATTGCTTAGTCTATGATTAGGGCTAGTTTTATGATTAGCATTAGGGTTAGGGCTAGTGTTACAGTTAGGTTAGGTGTAGAATTAGGGTTAGATTTAGAGTTAGGTTTAGATCTAGGGTTAGGGCAAGATGTAAGGTTAGGGCTAGGGTTATTCTAGGCTATGGATACAAATAAGGTCTTGGTAAGTGATAAGGTTAGAATTAGGGCTAGGGCTTGGGCGAGAGTTATAGTTAGTCTTAAGAGTAGGGTTAGGGTTAGGTTTTGGATTAGGGCTGGGTTAGTGTTAGGATTAGTCCTAGGGTTAAGGTTAGCGCTAGGGTTAGTGTTAGGTTTAGGATTTGGGTTAGGTTTAGGGTAAGCGATGGGGTTTTAACTAGGTTTAGGGCTAGGCAAAGGGTTAGAATTAGGGTTAGGGTTATAATTAAGGCTAGGTTTTGCCTAGGATGAGAGCTGGAGTTCGTGTTAGGATAAGGGCTAGGATAAGGGCTAGGGTTAGGATAAGGGCTAGGGCTAATGTCATGTCTAGCATTACGGTTAGGGATAGTTTTCAGGTTATGTTTATGGTTAGGTCTAGTGTAAGGGTTAGATTTAGGATAAGGTAAAGTTTACAGCTATGTGTATTATTAGGGTCAGTGTACGCCTTAAGGTTTGCTTTAGGTTAAGGTTTAGTTTTAGGACTCGAATTAGCATTAGGGTTAGAGTTAGGGTTAGGGTAAAGAATAGGCTTAGGATTAGGGTTCAGGTTAGTTTTAGGGTAATAGATAGGTTTAGTGATTGTGATAGGGTTAGGGTTAAGCCTAGGGTTAGCATTAGGGTTAAGATTTTGGTTAGGGTAATAGATAGAATTAGAGCTAGGTTTAGGGCTGGGTTTATGGTTAGGTTTATGGCTAGGGTTACGGTAGTGGATATAATTAGATCTATGGTTAGGGCTATGGTTAAGGTTAGGATTAGGGCTAGTGTTAGGTTAGGGTTTGAGATAGGGCTAGGGATATGTTAAAGGAAAGGTTAGGCTTTGAGCTAGGGTTAGGTCTAAAGTGAAGTTTAGGGTTAGGGTTAGGGCTAGGGTTAGTTTTAGGGTTACATTTAGGGCTATGTTCAGGCCTAGGATTAGGGCTAGGTTTTGTGTTCGTTTAGGTCTAGGGTTAGTGTCATGGGTAATGTAAGAGCTAGGGTTATGATTAGGGCTAGTTTTAGGGTTAGGGTTTTGGCTAGGTCTAGTGTTAGGATTAGGTTTTGGATTAGAGTGAGCTTTGTAGCTAGGATTATTTTAGGGTCAGGGCCAGTGTTCAGGTTAGAGTTAGTGTTTGGGTTAGTGCCAGAATTAGGACTAGGGTTAGGTCTCGGTTTTGGTTAGTGTTTGGGTTATGTTAAGGGTGATTGTTAGGGCTAGGGCAAGGTTGTTGTTTAGGTCTAGGGCTAGAGATATGGCTAGATTTAGGATTAGGTTTAAGTCTAGGACTAGTGTTAGGTTTAGGTTTAGGTCTAGGATTACCGGTAGGGCTAATATTTGGGTTCGGTTTCAGGTTAGGGTCAAGTTTATACCTACGGTTAGTGTTAGGGTCAGAATAAGTGTCAGGGTTAGGGTTTGTGTTTCGGTTAGGGTTAGAGGTAGAACGAAGGTTAGGGTTAGGACTACTAATATGGTTAGGGTTTGGGTTAGGCTATGGATTAGGGTTAGGACTAGGGTTAGCATTAGGTTTAGGGTTTAGCTTAAGGTAATGGATAGGGTAAGAGCAAGGGTTAGAGCTAGGGTTAGGGTATGAGTTAGGGCTAGTTTTAGGGTTAGGGTTAAAACTAGAGTTTGCATTCAGATTAGGGCCAGGTTTTGGGTTAGGTTGGGGCTAGTGTTAGGCCTACAACTAATGTATGAACCAAGGTTATGATTAGGGCTACTTTTTGGGTAAGTCTTACGGCTAGGTCAAGTGTTAGGTTTAAGGTTATTGTTAGCATGATGTTTAGAGCTAGAGTTAGTTTTAGGGTCAGGGTCAGTGTTCGGGTTATAGTTAGGATTAGGGTTAAACCCAGAATTATCACTAGAGTTAGGTCTAGGTGTAGGGTTAGTGATTGTTTTAGGTTAAGTTGTATCATTAGGGCTAGGGCTAGGTTTTTCTTTAGGTCTAAGGATAGGGATATGGCTAGATTTAGGATTAGGTTTCGGTCTAGGGCTAGAATTAGGAATGGATTTAGGTATAAGTTTGTTGCTATTGCTAGTGTTAGGGTTATCATTAGCATGATGTTTAGAGCTAGAGTTAGTTTTAGGGTCAGGGTCAGTGTTATGACTAGGTCTAGTATAAAGGTTAGGTTTAGGGGTAAGGTCAAGGTTAGAGCTAGGTATATCATCACGGGAAGGGTCAGAGTTAGGGTTTGGGTTAGGTTAAGGTTTAGGATTAGGGCTCGAATTAGCATTAGGGTTAGTGTTAGGGTAATGATAGGGTTAGGTTTAGGGTTCAAGTTAGGTTGAGGTTAATGAAATAGGTTAGGGTTAGGGATAAGGTTAGGGTTAGGCCTAGGGTTACCATTAAAGTTATGGTTATGGTTAGGGTAATGGATATGGTTAGAGCTAATGATAGGGCTAGGGTTATGGTTAAAATTCTGGCTATTGTTAGGGTAAGGTTTAGGGCTAGGTTCTGGGTTAGGGTTAGGGTTAAAGCTAGGGTTAAGGCTTGGATTAGGGCTTGGTTTTGGGTTTGGTTAGTGCTAGATTTTGGGCTATGTCTAATGTATGAACTAGTGTTACAATTAGTGCTAGATTTAGGGTTAGGGTTGGGGCTAAGCCTAGTGTTATGGTTAGGTTTAAGGTTAGGGTGATGTTTAGAGTAAGGTTTACTATTAGGGTCAGTGTCAGAGTGAGGGTTAGTTTTAGGGTTATGGTTAGAACTCTAATTAGGGCTAAAGTTAGTACTAGATATATGGTTAGGGATCGGTTTAGGTTAAGGGTTAGGGATATAGGTTGGTTTTGTTTTAGGGCTAGGGCTATGGTTACTGCTAGATTATGGATTAGCATCAGAGTTAGGGCTAGTGTTTGGTTGAGGTTTAGGCTTAGAGTTAGGGTTAGATTTAGAGTTAGGGTTAGATCTAGGGTTAGGGCTAGGGATAGGTCTAGGGTTTGGGCGAGGTTTAGGGTTATGGTAACAAATATTGTTAGAACTAGGGATATGGCTAGGGTGAGAATTAGAGTTAGAGTAGTAGTCTTAGGGTTGGGGTTAGGGTTAGGGCTAAATTAGGGCTAGGATTAGGGCTAGAATTAGGGCTAGGGTAGGGCTAAATTAGGGCTAGGGTTGGTGTAAGGGTTAGGACTAAATTAGGGCTAGGATTAGGGCTAGAGCTAGGTTTAAGTTTAGGGCTAAATTAGGGCTAGGATTAGGGCTAGCATTAATGTTAAGGTTAGGTCTAAATTAGGACTAGTATTAAGGGTAGGATTAGTGTTGGGGTTAGACCAAGGGGTTGGGCTAGAGTTGGGGTTAGCATTGGTGGTAAGGTTAAGTTTAGGGGAATGGGTGGGGTTATAGCTATATTTAGGGCTAGGGTGAGGGTTAAAATTTGGATTAGGTCTAGGGTTATGGTACAGTTTAGGATTAAGACTAGGTTTAGGGCTAGGTTAAGGGCTAGGGTTTCCGTTAGGCTTATGGCTAGGACCAGGTCTAGGGCTAATATCATGTCTAGGGTTAATGTTAAGGATAGTTTTAGAGTTAGGTTACGGCTAGGTCTAGTGTAAGAGTTAGGTATAGGTTAAAGGTCAGCTTAAGGGCTAGGGTTATTATTAGGGTCAGGGTCAGGGAAAGCATTTGGTTTAGCTAAAGGTTTAGGGTTAGGGTTGGAATTAGCATTATGGTTAGATTTAGGGTTAGCATAATGGATAGGGCTTAGTTTAGGTTTCAGTTAAGGTTTAGGGTAATGGATGGGTTAGTTTTAGTGATCAGGTTAGGGTTAGCATTACAGTTAGGTTTATGTTTAGTGTAATGGATAGGTTTAGAGCTAGGGTTAGGGCTAGGTCATGGTTTGGATTAAGTCTAGGATTAGGGCTAGGTTTAGGGATAGGCATAGGATGTGATTTAGGGTAAGTTTTAGGGTTATGGTAAGTGTTAGGTTTAGGGCTAGGGTTATTTTTAGGTTGGGGTAAGGGTTAGTGTTTGAGCCTGGGTTAGGTCTAGGTTGAGGGATAGGTTTAGGTTTAGGTCAAGGTTTACATTTATGGTTAGAGTTAGGTTTAGTGTTAGGGATAGAGTTCTAATTAGGGTTAAGGTTAGGGTTAGGGTAATGGATAAGTTTAAAGGTAAATTTCAGGCTAGGTTTAACGTTAGGATTAGGGCTAGGGTTAGGGTTAGGGTTTAGGATAGAGCTAGGATTATGTTTAGTGTAAAGATTAGGCTTTGAACTAGGGTTAAGTCTAAGGTGAGGCTTAGGTTATTGCTAGGTTTAGGGCTAGGGTTAGGCTGAGGGTTATGCTTAGAGCTAAGTTTAGGCCTGGTATTAGGGCTAGGTTTTGTGTTAGATTTAGAATAATGCTTAATGTAAGAACTAGGGTTATGTTCAGGGGTAGTTTTAGGGTTAGGGTTATGGCTAGGTCTAGTGTTAGGTCTAGGTTTTGGGTTAGTCTCAGGTTTAAAGCTAGGTTCACTGTTAGAATCAGGGTCAGTTTTGGGGATAGGATTAGGGTTAGGGTTAGAGCCAGAATTAGCACTAGGTTTAGGTCTAGGTGTAGTGTTGGTGTTTGGTTTAAGTTAAAGTTTAGGGTTAGGGCTATCATTCAGTTTTGGTTCACTGCTAGGATTAGGGTTAGGGCTAGTTTTACAATTATCATCAGGCTTAGGGTTAGTGTTAGAGTTAGGGTTAGGGCTGGGATCAAAATTTAAGGCAAGTGTTAGGGCTAGTGTTAGGTTTACAGTAACAGATAGGGATAGAACTAGGTATAGGGCTAGGGCAAGATTTAGAGTTAGTCTTAGGGCTAGGGTTAGAATACGGTTAGAGATAGACTAAATTAGGGCTAGGATTAGGGCTAGGTTTTGTGCTTAGCTTAAGCCTAGGGTTAGAGTTATGGTTAGGTTTAAATTTAGGGTAAGGGATGACATTATAGCTAGGTTTGGAGGTAGGGTGAGGGTTAGAATTAGGGTTAGGTGTAGGGCTAGAGATAGGGTTATGATTAAGGCTAGGTTTAGGACAGGATGAGGGCTAGGTGTGTTTTTAGGGTTCGGGCTAGTATTAGGACTAGGGCTAATTTCAGGTCCAGAATTATGGTTAAAGATAGTTTTAGAATTAGGTTATGGGTGCATCTAGGCTAAGGGTTAGGTGTTTGGTTATAGTCAAGTTTAGAGCCAGGGGTATTATTAGGGTCAAGGTCTGGGTTATGATTTGGGATAGGTTAATGTTTCAAGATTGGGCTTGAATTAGTTTTAGGATTAGGGTTAGGGTAATGATGGGGTTAGGTTTAGGATTCAGGTTAGGTTTAGGGTAATGGAAGGGTTAGGATTTGTGATAGGGTTAGGTTTATGCCTAGCATTATCATTATGGTTAGGGTTAAGGTTATGGTAATGGATAGAGTTAGAGATCAATTTAAGGCTAAAGTTATGGTTACAATTAGGGCTAGTGTTAGGGTTACATTAGGTTTAAATCTAGGGTTAGGGCTAGGTTTTGGGTTATGTTAGGGCTAGGCTTAGGATTACAGCTAATGTAAGTACTAGGTTTACAATTAGGGCTAGTTTTAGGGTTTTAGTGCTAGGTTTAATGTTAGGGTTAGGTTTAGGGTTAGGGTGATGTTTAGAGCTAGAAAGTGTTAGGGTCAGTGTCAGGTGCAGGGTTAGTTTAAGGGTTCAGCTTCCAACTCAAACTAGGGCTAGGGTTAGGTCTAGGTGTAAGGTTAGGGTTTGGTTTAGAATAATGGTTAGGGTTAGAGCTATGGCTCGGTTTTGTTTTAGGGCTAGGGCTAGGGTTAGGGTTCTTTTTAGGATTAGTGTTATAGTTTGGGCTAGTGTTAGGGCTAGGCTTAGGCTTTGAGTTAGGTCTAGATTTAGAGTTATGTTTTGCCTAAGGTTAGTACTAGGGATAAGAATAGGGCAAGGGTTAGCACTAGGGTTAGGGCTAGGGTTAGGGTTATGGTAAGGGACAGGGTTAAGAACGAGTGATAGGGCTAGTGTGAGAGAGTTAGTCTTAGGGCTAGGGTTAGGGTTAGGTTTAGGGATAGGGCTAAATTATGGCTATGGTTATGTTAGGGCTAGGGTTAGGGCTAGTTTTAGAATTAGGCTTAGGCATGGAGTTAAGGTTAGATTTAGAGTTAGGTTTTGATCTAGGGTTAGTGCTAGGGCTAAGAATAAGACCAGGGTTACCATTATGGTTAGGGTTAGAGTTAGAGTTTAGTTTAGGGTAAGGATGTGGTTATAGCTAGGTTTAGGGCAAGCGCGAAGGTTAGTATTAGGGTTAGAGCTAGGGTTAGGGTTAGGGTTATGATTAAGGCTATGTTTAGTGCTACAATGAGGACTAGAATTTGTTTTGGGTTTAGGGATAGTATTAGGGCTATGGCTAATGTCAGGTCTAGGGTTACATTTAGGGATAGATTTAGTGTTAGGTTTATGGCTTGGTCCAGTGTAGTGGTTAAGTTTTTGGTTAGCGTCAGGTTTAGATCTAGGGTTATTTTTAGAATTAGGGTTTGGGTTAAGTTAGTGTTTAGGTGCAGGGCTTGAATTAGTGTTAGATTTAGGGTTAGGGTAATGACAGTGTTAGGTTTAGGGTTTAGGTTTGGTTTAATGCAATATATAGGGTTAGGGTTAGGGTTTAGGTTTGGTTTAATGTAATATATAGGGTTAGGGTTAGGCCTAGGTTTATCAGAAGGGTTAGGGTTATCATTGGGGTAATGGATAGGGTTAGCCCTAATGTTACTGCTAGGGTTATATATAGGACTAGGGCTAGTGTTTGGGTTAGTGTTAAGTTTAAGTTTAGGGCTAAAGCTAGGTTTAGGACTCAGATTAAGGCTAGGTCTGGGGTTAGTTTAGGGCTATGGTTAAGGCTACCACTAATGTATGAAGTAGGTTTATGATTACAGCTAGTTATAGGGTTAGTGTTAGGTCTAGGTCTAGTGTTAAGGTTAGGTTTACGGTGATGATGATGTTTAGAGCCAGGGTTAGTGTTAGGGTCAGAATCAGGGTCAGGGTTAGTTTTCGGGTTAGAATTAGACTATCGTTAAGGATAGGGTTAGGGCTAGGTGTAGGGTTTGGTTTAGGTTAAGGGTTAAGTTTAGGGCTATGACTCAGTTTTGTTTTAGGGCTAGGGGTCGGGTTAGGACTAATTTTAAGATTAATCTTAGGGTTAGGGCTAGTGTAAGTGTGAGATTTAGGCTTAGGTTAAGGATTAGGGATAAGAGTAGAGTTATGGCTAGATTTAGTCTTAGGGTTATGGTTAAATTTAGAGTTAGGTTTAGATCTAGGTTTTGAGATAGGGCTAAGTATAGGGCTAGGGTAGGGCTACATTTAGGGATAGGTGTATGGTGATGGTAAGGGATAGGGTTAGACCTGGGTATAGGGCTAGCGTGAGAGTCAGAGTTAGTCTTAGGGCTAGGGTTAGGGTTAGGGATAGGGCTAAATTACGGCTTGGATTAGGGCTAGGCTTAATGTTAGGGTTAGGCATAGGGTTAGGGCTAGGGTTAGTGTTAGGTTTAGGGTTAAGTTTAGGTTTAGGGTAAGGGATGAGAATATAGCTAGTTTGAGGACTAGGGTGAGAATTAGGATTAAGGTTAGGGTTAACGTTAGGGTTAGTGTTATGATTAAGGTGAGGTTCATGGCGAGGATGTGGACTAAGTTTTGTATTAGGGTTAGGGCTAGGATTAGAGCTAGGGCTAATGTCAGGTTTAGTGTATGGTTAGGAATAGTTTTAGGGTTAGACTTATGGCTAGGTCTATGGATAGGTTTCTTGTTAGGGTCAGGTTTAGAGCTGTAAGTATTATTTGAGTCAAGATCAAGTTTAGGGTTTGTGTTAGGTTAAGGTTTAGGTTTAGGGCTCAAATTAGTCTTATCTTTAGGGATTGGGTAATGACACAGTTAGGTTTAGGGTCCAGGTTAGGTGTAGGTTAAAGGACAGGGTTAAGGCTAGTGCTAGGATTAGGGTCCCACCTAGGGTTAGCATAAGGATTATAGTTATCTTAGGGTAATGAATAGGGTTAGAGAAAGGGTTAGGGCTAGGGTTATGGTTAGAATTAGGTCTAGGGTTAGGCTTAGGGTTATGATTAGGGCTAGGGTTATTGTTAGTGTTATCTTCAGGGTTAAAACTGAGGTAGGGCTTGGATTAGGGCTAGGTTTTATGATAGGTTGGGGCTATGGCTAATGTAAGAACTATTGTAAATTTTAGGACTAGTTTTATGGTTAATGCTAGGGCTAGGTGTAGTTGTAGGGTTAGTTTTAGGGTTAGGGTGAAGTTTAGAGCTAGGGTTAGTGTTAGTGTCAGGGACAGTTTTTGGGTAGGGTAATGGTTAGGGTTAAAGCCAGAATTAGGACTAGGGTTAGGTCTAGATGTAGGGTTAGAGTTTGGGTTAGGTTAAGGGTTATTGTTATGGCTAGGTCTAGTTTGTTTTTAGGTCTAGAGCTATAGTTATGGCTAGATTTAGGATTAGGTTTAGGTCTAGGGCTAGTATTAGGGCTAGGTTTAGGTATAAGGTTACCAGTAGGGCTAGTGTTAGTGTTCAGTTTAGGGTTAGGTTTAGATTTACAAATAAGATTAGTGTTAGGGTCAGAATAATGATCAGGGATAGGGTTATGGTTTGGGTTATGGTTAGATCTAGAATGAAGGATAGGGTTAGGACTATTTATATACTTAGGGTTTTGGTTAGGCTAAGGATTAGTGCTAAGAATATGGTTAGCATTAGGGTGAGGGTTTTGCTTAGGTTAAGGGATAGGGTGAGACCTAGGGTTAGGACCAACCAGGATTAGGGTTAGATTTAGGGTTAAAGATCGTGTTAGGGCTTGGATTAAGGTAGGTTTGTATTAGGGTTAGGGCTAGTGTTATGGTTATGGTTATTGTAAGAACTAGGGCTACAATTAGGGTTAGTTTTAGGGTTAGGTTTAGGGCTAGGGCTAGTTTTAGGGTTAGGGTTTAGGTTAGGGTGATGTTTAGAGCTAGATTTAGTATTTGGATATGAGTCAGGGTCATGGTTATGTTTAGGGTTAGGGTTAGGTTTCAAATTAGGGCTAGGGTTAGGGCTGGTGTAGGGTTAGGATTTGGTCTAGGGTAAGGGTTAGTGTTAGGGTTATGGCTCGGTTTTGTTTTAGGGCTAGGGTTATGGCTAATTTTAGGATCAGATTAGGGTTAGAGCTAGTTTCCGGGTTTGGCTGAGGGTTAGGTTTAGAGATAGGTTTCTATCTAGAGTTAGTGAAAGGACTAAGGATAGTGCAAGGGTTATGGCTAGGGTTAGAGCTTGGGTTAAGGTTATGGTAAGAGATACGGTTAACAGTAGGAATAGGTCTTGTGTGAGAATTATAGTTAGTCTTAATTCTAGGGTTAGGGCCAGGGATAGGAATAGGGCTAAATTCATGCTGGGATTAGGGCTAGGTTTAGTGTTAGGGTTAGGGCTAGTGTTAGCGTTATGGTTAGGGCTAGGACTAGTGTTAGGGTTAGGGTAAGGGTTAGTATTTAAGCTACAGATAGGGCTAGGGGGAGTGTTAGGTTTAGTGTTAGGTCAGGTTAGGGTTATGATTATGGTTAGGGTTCGGGTTGGGGTAAGTGCTAGTGTTTTCATTAGGGTTAGGGTTAGTTTTAGAGTAATGTATTGGATTAGATGTAAGATTAGGTATAGGATTAAGTTTAGGTTATGGTTAAATTTAGCTTTAGGGATAGGTTTAGTTTTTATTTTTGGTAAGCGTTAGGGTTAAGTTTATTGCAAGAGTTAGGTTTAGGGTTAGGTTGAGGGTTTGTTTTATGATTAGGGTTAGGGATAGGGTTACGTTTGGGGCTAGGGTTATTATTAGGGTTAGGGTTAGGGTAATGCTAGGGTTAGAGCTAATGTTAGTACTAGGGTTAAGGTTAGGATTAGGGCTTAGGTTAGGTTTATGTTTAGGAATAGGGCTAGGGTTATGTTTAGGCTAAGGGTTAGGCTTTGACCTAGGGTTATGTGTAATGCGAGGGTTACGGTTAGGGCTACATTTAGGATTATGGTTATGGTTAGGGTAGGTTTAGGCCTCAAATTAGGGCTAGGTTTTGTGTTACATTTAGGCCCAGGGTTAAGGCTATGTGTAATGTAATATCTAGGGTGCTGATTAGAGCTAGTTTTAGGGTTAGGGTTATGGGTATGTACAGTGTTAGGTTTAGGTTTGGGGTTAGGTTAAGGTTTAGAGCTAGGTTCAGTGTTAGTGATAGGGTTAGTGTTCAGGTTAGAGTTAGGTTTAATGTGAAAGGCAGAATTAGGACTAGAGTTAGGTCCAGGGATAGGATTAGTGTTTGCTTTAGGTTAAGGATTATGTTAGGGCTAAGGCTCAGGTTTATTTTTAGGTCTAGGTCTAGAGTTATGACTATATTTAGCATTAGGCTTAGGTCTAGGGCTAGTGTTAGGGTTAGGTTTAGGTATAAGTTTACTCATAGGTCTAGTTTTAGGGTTTGGCTTAGGGTTAGGGTCAGATTTAGACTGAGTGTTTGCGTTAGGGTAAGGATTTGAGTTAGGGTTAGAGCTACAATGAGGGCTAGGATTAGGACTAGTAATAGGGTTAGGGTTTGGATTAGATTATTTATTGGGATTAGAACTAAGGTTAGCATTATGAATAGGGTTTGTATAAGGTTAAGTGATAGAAGTAGAGCTAGGGTTAGGGTTAGGATTAGGGCTAGGGCTAGGTTTAGGTTTAGGTTTACTTCTAGGGTTAGGGCTTAGATTAGGGCTAGTTTTTCTGTTAGGTTTAGGGCTAGGGTAAAGGCTATGGCTAATATAAGAACTAAGGTTATGATTAGAGTTATTATTCGGTCTAGATCTAGTGTTAGCATTATCTTTAGTGTTAGTGAGATATTTGGATCTAAGGTTAGTGTTAGAATATAAGTCAGAGTCAGGGTTAATTTTAGAACCAGCACATGAATTAGAGCTAGAAGGTTATGGCTAGGTTTAGGTTTAGGGTTAGGGTTAGATTAACGTTTAGAGTTAAAACAATGGCTCAGTTTTAAGGGATAAGTGTGTGGTTACTGTCAGTTTTAGGATTAGCGATAGTGTTAGGTCTAGTGGTAGGTTGAGGATTAGGCTTAGGGTTAGGGTCAAATGTAGAGTTATGGTTAGATCTAGGGTAGCGTCTGGAGCTAAGGTTAGGGCTAAGGTTAGGGCTTGTTTTAGGTTTATTGTAATGGATAGGGTTTGAACTAGAAATAGGGCTGGGGGAAATTTAGAGTTTGTCTTAGGCCAAAGCTAGGGGTAGAGTTAGGGCTAGGGCTAAATTAGGGCTAGGATTAGTGCTAGGGTTAGGCCTATGGTTATGACTAGAGGCATGATTAGTGTTAGGGTTAGGGTTAGTGATAGGTTAGGGGAAAAATGAGGTTATACCTAAGTTCAGGTATAGGGTGAGGGTTAAAATTAGAGATAGGAGTAGAGTTAGTGTTTGGGTTAGGATTAAGGCAGGTATAGGCCTAAGATGAGGACTAGTGTTTGTGTTAGGGTTAGGGCTAGGATTAGGGCTGGGGTTAATGTCAAGTTTGGGTTTATGGTTATGGTTAGTTTTAGGGTTAGGTTATGGCTAGGTGTAGTGTAAGGGTTAGGTTTAGGTTAAGGGTCAGGTTTAAAGGTAGGCATATTATTAGGGTCAGTGTTTGAGTAGGGTTTGGTTTATGTTAAGATTTAAGGTTAAGACTTGAATTAGCAATAGGGATAGGGTTAGGGTCCAGGTTAGGATAACTGATAGGGTTAGGTTTAGGGTTCAGGATAGATTTAGAGTAATGAATAGAATTAGTGTTAGCAATAATGTTAGAGTTAGGCCTAGGGTTAGCATTTGGGTAAGGCTTGTGTTTCGGGTAATGGATAGGGTTAGAGGTAAGGTTAGGGCTAGGTAAAAGTTAGAAATAGGACTAGGATTAGGGTTAGGCCTGGGGTTAGTGTCAGGGTTAGGTTTTGCATAAGTGTTAGCATTTTAGCTAACCATTCCATTTTAGCTAACCAATAACCAATAACCATACCATTAACCCTAATCCTAAACCAAACCATAACCCAAACTCAACATTAACCCTAAACCTAACCCTAATCCTAACATTTATACTAACACTAAGCCTAACCCTAACATTAACACTGACACTAACTCTAACCCTAAACCTAACACAAACCCTAACCTAAACCATAACCCTGACCCTAACCTAATTCTAACTCTAACACTTACCTAACCCTAAACCTAACACTAACACTAACCCTAAACCTAACACTAACCCTAAACCCAACCCTAAACCTATCCCTAACACGAAAGCTAACCCTATCCCTAACACTAAAGCTAAACCCAACCCTAACCTTAACACAAATTGTAAACCTAACCCTAACACCAACCCTAACACTAAAACCTACACCTAATTCTAAAACTAACCCTAAGCCTAACCCTAACCCTAAAACTAACACTAACCCTAAACCTACCCATAAACCTAACATTAACCCTAACCCTAACCCTAAATCTTACCCTAACCCTAACAATAATCTTAAACCTAACCCTAACCAAATACTAACACTAACCTTAACCCTAATCCTAAAACAAATCCTAACTCTAAAACTAACCATAACCATAACCTTAACATAATCATAAAAATAACACTTATCCTAAAACTTACTGTAACAATAACACTTACTGTAACACTAACCCTAACCCAAAACCTAACCCTAACACTGAACCGAACACTAATTCAAACACTAACCATAACACTAACACTAATTCTAACCCTAACACTAACCCTAAACCTATCCATAAACCAAATAAAATACTTAACCCTAACCCTAACACTAACACTAACCATAACCCTAACCCTAACCCTAAACCTTACATGAACACTAACCCTAACAATAACCCTAAACCTAATGATAAACTTAAACCTAAACCTAACCCTAATTCTAACACTAACCCTAACCCTAACACTAACACTAAACTTAAAACTAACCCGAACCCTAAACTTAACCCTAACACTCACCCTAACCCCAACCCTAAACCTAACCCTATCACTAACCCAAACCCTAATGCTACAGCTGACACTAACCCGAACACTAAACATAAACCGAATCCTAACCATTACCCTAACACTAACCCTAACAGTAACCCTAATACTAACTCTAACCCTAAATAAACCTATCCCAAAACCTAACACTAACCCTAACTCTAGACCTAATCCCAACACTAACACAAAACCTAACCCTAACCCTAACACTAGCCATAAACCTAACCCTAACCCTAAGCCTAAACCTAACACTCACCCTAACCCTAACCCTAACCCTATCACTTTTCCTAACCATAAACCTAACCCTCAACCTAACTCTAACCCTCAACCTCAACCTAAATCTAACACTAACACTAACCTAAAACTAACACTAACCCTAACCCTATTCCTACCCCTAACCCTAAACCTAATCCTAATCCTAATTTTAAACATAAACATAACAGTAACCGTAACCTTAACCATTACTCTAACACAAACCTTAACTTTAACCCTAACACTACCCATAACCCTAACCCTAACACTAACACAAATTGTAACCGTAACTCTAATGCAAACCCTAAACCTTACCCTAAACCAAACCCTAACCTTAACCCTAAAACTAACCGTAACCCTAACTTTAACTCTAACACTAACCATAACCCTAATGCTAACCCTAACCCTAAACATAATGCTAACAGTAACCCTAACCCTAACACGAACCCTAACCCTAAACCTAACCCTATATGTAACACTAAAACTAACCCTAACTCTATCCCTAACACTAAAACTAACACTAACTTTAATTCTAACACTAACTTTAAATCTAACCAGAAACCTTACACTAAACCTAACCATAAACCTAACACTAACCCTAACACTAACCCCAAACCTAAACCCAACAATAACCCCAACCCTTACATTAACATGAACCCTCACCCAAACCCTAACCTTAAGCTAACCCTAACCAAACCCTAACCATAATTCTAACCCTAACACTAAACCGAATCCTAACCCTAATTCTAACCATAACACTAACCCTAACCCTAACCATAAAACTAACCTAACACTAACAATAACTCTAACTCTAACCCTCACCCTAAACCTAAACCTAACACTTACCCTAAGCCTATCCCTAACACAAACTCAAACCTTAAACCTAACCAGAACCTATCCCTAACACTAACTTTCACTAACTTTAACCCTAACACTAACACAAAATCCAAACCAAACCACAACCTTAACCTAACCCTAAACATAACCCTAACCTGAAGCCTAACCCTAACCCTAACACTAACCCTAAACCTCACCCTAACCTTAACCATTTACCTGACACTAATCCTATCCCTAATGGAACACTAACCCTAACCCTAATACTAACTCTAACTCTAACCCTAAGCCTAAAGTAACCCTAACCCTAAACCTAACCATGACACTAAAAAAAAAAATCCTAACCCAAAACATAGTGCTAACCCTAACATAACAGTAACCCTAATTGTTTCCTAACTTAAACCCAAACCCTAGCACTAAACCTCACACTAACCCTAACACTCATCCTAACACTAACCCTAACCCTAACCCTGACCCTAATCCTAAACCTAACACTAACCCAATCCCTAACCTTAACCTTAACCCTAACACTAACACTAACCCTAACCTACATGTAACTCTAAAACTAATCCAAATTCTATACCTATGCCTCAATTTAACCCTCTTACTAACCATAACCCAAATCCTAAATCTAACTTTAACCCTAACACAAACCCTAACCACAACACTTACCCTAACAAAAACCATAACTCTAAACCTAACACTAAACATAACCACAATCCTAACTGTAACTCTAAAACTAACCCTAAACATAACCCGGACCCTAACTCTAACTCTAATTCTGACCTAAAAACTAACCCTAACCATAACCCTAACTGTAATACTAAAACTAACGTAACCTTAACCCTAATCCTAACTGTAACACTAACTCTAAAAGTAATCCTAACCCAAAAATTAACCCTAACCTATCCCGAACCTGAAACCTAAACCTAACTCGAACCCTAACAATAACCCCAAACCTAAACCTAACAGTAACCCCAAACCTAAACCTAACCCTAAAAATAACACTTGCCCTAACCGTAACACTAAACCTAAACCTAACCGTCACCCTAACAATAAATCTAAACCTAAACCTAACACTACCCCTAACACTAACCCCAAACCAAACCCTAATTTTAACCCTAAAGTAACTTTATTTCTAACCCCAAGCCTAACAAAAACTCTAACCCAAACCATAACCCTAACCCTAAGCTAATCCTAACCCTAATCCTTACACAACCCTAACCCTAACCCTAACTCTAACCCTAACACTAATTCAAAACTAAATCTAAACATTCTTACCCCAACCCTAATGCTATACTAACCATAACCCTAACCTTAAACCTAAACCTAACACTAACCTGAACCCTAACTCTACCCTAACCCTAACACTAACCCTAACCCTATCCCTAACCCTAACACTAACCCTAACCCTAACCTTACCGTAAAACTAACCCTAAGCCTCAATCTAACCCTAATACTATCAGTAAAACTGTCCCAACCCCTAACCATAACACAAATCCTAAACCGAATCCTAACCCTATCACAAACGATAACCTAAGGCTAACCCTAATACTAACACTAACCCTAATGCCAAAACTAAACTTAAGATTAACCCTAATCCTAACCTTAAACCTAAATCTGATCCTAACCATAACCCTAACCCTAAACCTAACCCTTACCTAAACATAACCCAAACCCTAACCATAACACTAACAATAACCCTAAACCTAGGCTTAGCCCAAATCCTAACCTTAACCCTCACCATTACCCTAACCCTAATGTAACATTAACCCCAACCCAAACCCTAATTCTAACACACTTACCCAAATCATAACCGTAAGCCTAACCTAAGCCTATCACTTACCTAACCATAACCCTAACCCTCACCCGAACCCTAACTCTAACCCTAACCCTTATCCAAATGCTAAACCTAATACTAACCCTAATTCAAACCCCAACACTAACTCTAAACCTAAATATAACCCAAACCCAAACACTAACACTAACCCCAACCCTAACCCTAACCTTAATACTAACACTAACACTAACACTAACACTAACACGAACCCTAAACCTAGCCTAACCCTAAATAATCCTAACCATAACCCTAACACTAACAGTAAACTTAATTCTAAACCTAACCCTAAACCTAACACTAACTCTAACCCTAACCCTAATACTAACACTAACACTAAGCCTAATCCTAACTCTAATTCTCACCCTACAGCTAAACCTAACATTAACCCTAACCATAACCCTAACACGAACCCTAACCCTAATCCTAACCCAAACATAACCCTAACACTAACCCTCTCTGTAATACTAACACTAACCATAACCCTAACACTAACCCTAAATTAAACACTAACCTTAACCCAACCCTAACCCTAACCCTAACAACAACCCTAAAACTAAACCTAACCCTAACCCTGACACTAACTGTAAGTCTCACCCTAACCCTAACCCGAAAACTAACACTAACCCTAACCTGACATTAACCGTAAACCATAACCCTAACCCTAACCATAACACTAACCCTGAACCTAACCATAACTCTAACACTAAATATAACCCTAACCATAAAACTAACCCTAACACTAACCCTAACCCTAACCCTAACCCTAACACAATCCCTAACCTTAATCCTAACATGAATTATAAACCTCACCTTAACCCTAATTTAACTTAAACCCTATCCTTAACCCTAACCCTTACCCTAAACCTAACACTAAAAATAAACCTAACCCTAACCTAACCCTAACCCTAAACCTAACTCTAACCGTAATCTTAAACTTTATCATAACCCTAACCATAACCCTAACTGTAACCCCAACACAAACCCTAAACCTAAAGCTAACACCAACCTAAACCCTAAACGTAAAACTAACCCTAACCCTAATTCTAACACTAACACTAACTCTAACCTTAAACCTAAACCTAACCCTAAATTTTACCCTAACACTTATCCTAATTGTAAACCTAACACTAACCATGACCCTAATCCTAACACAAACCATAACCTTAACCCTAATCTAAACCTAACAGCAACCCTAACTCTAACCGTAACCCTAACACTAATCCTAACACTAACACTAACCCTAACTTTAACCCTAACTCTAACCCTAACCCGAACACATATCCTAACCCTAACCCTATCTCTAACCATAAAATAACCCCAATTCTAAACCTAAAGCTTAACCTAAACCTAACGATAATCCTAACACTAAACCTAAACATAACTATATCCCTAACCCTAACCCTAGCACTTCCCTAACCCTAATCCTAAATTTAAACTTAAAGCTAACACTAACCCTCAACTTAACTCTAACACGAACCCAAAACCTAACCTTAGCCCTAACCTAAATATAACCCTAAACCTAACCCTAACACTAACCCTAACCCTAACCTTCTACCGAACCCTAACACTAACCTAACCTTAACGCTAACCTTAACACTAACCCTAATCCTAACCATAACTGGAACCTTAAAATAATCCTAACCATAACTCTAAGACAAATCCTAACCATAACCATAACACTAACCTTAACCCTATCCCTAACACTAACCCTAACCCTAACCCTACACTAACACTAATTCTAAACATAACCCTACACCTAACCCTAAAACTTACCCTAACAGTTACCCTAAACTTATACTAAACCTTACCCTAACCCTTTCCCTAACACTAAGCTTAAACCAAACCTAAATCTAATCCTAACCCCAACACTATCTCTAAACCTAAATCTAAACCTAACCTTAACCCTATCTCTAACCCTAATGCTAACCCCATCCCTTATCCTATCACTATCACTAACCTATCTCTATAAATAACCCTAAACCTAACCCTAACCCTAACAATAACCCTAACCCTAACCTAACCCCAACCCTAACCTTAACAATAATCTAAGCCCTAACCATAACACTAATACTAATCCTAACCCTAACGCAAACCCTAAACCTAACCCTAACACAAACCCTAACCCTAACGCTAACAGTTACTTTAACTCTAACAGTAACCCTAATTCTAACCCTAAACCTAAACCTAATCCTAACCCTAACCCTAAACTTAACCCTAACTTTAACCCAAACACTTACTCTAACCCTAACCATAACCCTACCCTAACACAAACCCTAAGCCTCACAGTAACCCTAAACCTAAACATGACACTAAACCTAACACTAACCTTAACACTAAACCTAAATCTAAGTCTCACACTAACCCGAACACTAATCCTAAACCTAACCCTAACCCTAAATGTAACACTAACCCTAACCCTAAACCTAACCCTAACACTAACCCAAACCCTAACAAGAATCCTAATTGTAACCCTAAACCTAACCCTAACCCTAAAACTAACACTAACCTGAAACTAACCATAACCCTAACACTGAACCTAATCCTGACTCTAAACCTAACCCTAACCCTAACTCTAACCCTAACCTTAACCCTATAAATAACCCTAAGCCTAATGTAACCCTAACTCTAACCCTAAACATAAAACTAACACAAACCCTAAAGCAAAACATAACCCTAACCATTACCTAACACCAATCCTAACTCTTACCTAACTGTAACCCTAATTCTGACACAAACACTAGCCCTAACACTAACCCTAACCCTAATTATAACATTAACCCGAAAACCAACACTAACCCTATCACTCACCCTAACCCTAACCCTAACAGTAACACTAACCGTAACCCTAACACTATACCTAACCTACCTGTAACCATAAAACTAACCCTAACTCTAATCCTACTCGTCACTCTAACCCTCTTCTTACCCATAACCCTAACAGTAACACTAACCCTAACACTAACACTAACACCAAACATAAACCTAAGTATAACACTAACCCAAATACTAAACCTAAACCTAACCATAATCTTAAATGGAACACAAACCCTAACCCTAACCCTAAATCTAAACCTATCTTTTAACCCTAACCATTACAGAAAACCTAAACATAAACCTAACCCTAACACAAACCATAATTCTTAGCATAACACTAACCCTAACACTAACCCTAAACCTAACCCTAATGCTAACTCTAAAACTACACCTAACCCTAACCCTAACATTAAACAAACCCTAACCCTGACTGAAACACTAATTCTAACCATAACCCTAACCCTAAAAGTAAAACTAAACCTATCCCTAACCCTAACACTATTTCTAATCCTAACCATAACACTAACACTTACACTTACACTAAACCTAACCATAAACCTAAATATAACTCTAACCCACAACCTAACCCTAACCCTAACACAATCCCTAACCCTAACCCTAACTCTACCCCTATCCTACCAGTAATCCTAAAACTAACCCTAAACCTAACCATAAGCCTCATTCTAACTCTAGTAAACATAGCACTAACCCTAACCTTATCACTAACCCTAACACAAACCCTAAACCTAACACTTACCCTAACACAAAACATAACCCTGAACATAACACTAATATGAACACTAATCCTAACCCTAAAACTAACTCTAAAACTAACCCTAAACCTAACCCTAACCCTAAAACTAAACATAATCATAACCCTAATCCTAACTCTAAAACTAACCCTAACCCTAACCTTAACACTACGCTATCCCTAAACCTAGCACTAATCCTAAACCTATCTCTAACCCTAACACTATTCCTAACCCTAACCCTAACACTAAAACTACAGCTATCCCTTAAGCTCACCCTATCCCTAACAAAAACCCTAACCCTAAAGCTAACACGACCCTAAACCTAACACTAAAACTAACCCTAAATGTAACAATTACACTAACTCTAAACTTCAACATAACCATAACCATAAACCTAAAACTAACCCTAAACATAACCCTAACACTAACCCTAACACAACCCTAGCTCTAACCCTAAACTTATCCTAACCCTAACACTAAAGCTAATACTAAACCTAACGCTAAACCTAACACTAACCTTAAACATAATGCTAACAGGAAACCTAAACCTACACCTAATACTAACCCTAACACTAACCCTTACACTAACCCTAAACATAACCCTAACCCTAACACTAACCCAAGCTGTAACCCGAAACCTAACACTAACCCTAACTTTATCCCTAACTCTAACACTAACCATAAGCCTAAACCTTACATGAAACCTAAACCTAACCCTAACACTAACCCTAACTATGACCCTAACCCTAACTTTAACACTAACACTAACCCTAAACCTAAACCTAATCCTAACCCTAACACAAACCCTAAACCTAAACCTAACCATAACCCTAAACCTGAACTAACTTATCACTAACCCTAAACCTAACACTAAATCTAAAACTAACTCTAAATCTAACCCTAAACCTAACCCTAATCACAAACACAAGCCTAACCTTAACCCCAACAATAGCCCTAACCTATGACTAACCCTAACCCTAAAGCTAACAATAACCCTTACCTTAACCCAAACCCAACTCTAACTATCACCCTAAACCTAACCCTAAACCTAACACTAATCCTAACCCTAACCTAATTGTAACCCTAACCCTAACCCTAACATTAAACCTAACCCTAACATTAGTCCCAACCCTAACACTAAACCTAACCATAACCCTAACACCAACCTAACACTAATCCTAACGTTAACTGCAACCCAAAACGTAATCCTTCCTGTAACCATAACACTAACCCTAACCCTAATCCTAAGCCTAACCTTAAAACTCACCAAAACCCTAATCCTAATCCTAACCCTAACCTTAAAAGTTACCATAACCCTAACCATAACCCTAAACCTAACCTTAAAACTAAACCGAACTGTAACCCTAACACTAACCCTAAAACTAAATCTAACCCTAACCCAAACACAAATCCTAAACCTAACCCTAACCATAACCGTAACACTAACCCTAAGCCTATCACAGACCCTAAATTTAACACTAACCCAAAGCCTAACCCTGAAACTAACACAAACTCTAACAATACCCCTAACACAAACCCTAACACTAACCCTAACCCTTAAACTAATTCTAAACCTAACCTAACCCTAAAAGTAACGCTAACCCTAACCCTAACACTACCCCTAATCCAACCCTTACACGAACCCTAATTCTGACCCTAACACTAACCTTAACCCTAACCATAACCCTAAACCTAACACTAAACCTAGACCTAAACCTGATACTATCCATAACACTAACCATAACACTAACCCTAACACTAACCCTTAACCTAATACTAACACTAACCCTAACCCTAAACCTGACCCAAACTTGTCACTAACTCAAACCCTAACCCTAAACCTCAAAATAATGCTAACACTAAACCTAAACCTAACCTTAATCCTAACTGAACTCAAATCCTAATCCTAACCCTAATCCTTAACTAAGCCTAACTCTAACCCTAATCCTAACAATAACCCTTACCCTTACCCTAACACAAATACAAACCCTAAACCTAACACGAACTCTAACACTAACCCTAACACTAACCCTAAACTTAATGTTAAACCCAACACTAACACTAAACCTAAATTAACACAGACACTAACCCTAAGCCTAACCCTAACCCTAACCTTAACACTAACATTAACCCCAACCAGAACTCTAGCCCTAAATCTAACACTAACACTAACTCTAAACCTAACCTTAACTCTGACACTTACCCTAACCCTAACACTAACCCTAACCCTAACCTTAACCCTGACAGTAAACTTAACCCTAAATCTAACCATAACCCTAACACTAACCCTAACACTGATCCCAACCCTAATCCTAACCCTAAAACTAACACTAACCCTAACCCTAACCTTAACCCTAACACTAAACCAAACACTAACCCTAAGCCTAACACTAACACTAACACTTACCCTAACCCTAAGCCTAACACTAACACTAACACTAACACTAACCCTAACACTAACCCTAACCCTAAAACTAAACCTAATAGTAACACTAACACTAACCCTAACCTAACTCTAACTCTAACCCTTACATAAACCTAAACCTAACCCTAATCCTAACACTAACACTGATTCTAATGTTAACACTAACCCTAAACCTAACACTAACCCTTCTACTAACTGTAAGCCTAAACCTAACCCTAAACCTAACACTAACCCTAACACTAATCCTAACCTTAACACTAATCCTAGACCTAATCCTAACCCTAACACTAACCCCAACCCTAACCTTAACCCTAACACTAACCCTAAACCTATCACTAACGGTAACCCTAATGCTAACCGTAAAGCTAAACCTTACTCTAACCCTAACCCTAAAACAAACCCTAACCCAAACCCTAAACCTCACCTTAACATAAACCATAACCGGAACCCTTACCATAACCCTAACACTAACTGAAAACCTTACCCTAAACCTAACCCTCACCCTTACATTAAAACTAAACCTAACCCTAACCCTAAACCTAAAACTAATGCTAACACTAAACCTAAATCTAACCAAAATCCAAACCGAACCCAAATCCTAAACCTAACCCTAATCCTTAACTAAGCCTAATTCTAACCCTATCCTACCAATAACCCTTACCCTAACCCTAACCTAACCCTAACAGTAACACTAAGCATAACACTAAACCTAAAATTAAATCTTACACTAACCTTAACCCTAACCCTAACATAAATCATAACCCTAACCCTAATCCTAAGTAAACCTAACCCTAACCCTATCCCTAACACGAAACCTAACTCCAACCCTAAACCTAACCCTAACACTAACCCTAAATATAACCCTAACCCTAACTTAACCCTAACCCTATAAGTAACCCTAACTCTTATCCTAATCCTAACACTAACCCTAACCATAACACTAACTCTAAACCTAACACTAACCTTAACCCTAACCCTAACCCTAACAGTAACACTGACTCTAATCATAACCTAGCCCTAACCCTAAAACTTACCTTAACCCTAACCCTAACACTAATCCTAACCTTAACACTAACCCTAACAGTAACCCTACCAGTAACCATAGCCTAAACCTAACCATAACACAATCCCTAACCCTAAACTTACCCTAACCCTAATCCTAACGTAACACTAACCCTAATCCTAACCTTAAACCTAACTCTAACCCTAACCCTAACCCTAAAACTAACCCAAACACTAATTCTAAACCTATCACTAACCCTAACCTAACCATAAATCTTACACTAAACCTAACCCTAATCCTAACATGAACTCTAAGGCTAACCCTAACAATAACCCTGAACCTTACCTTACACCTAACCGTAAACCTAAACCTAACCCTAACAGTAACCCTAACCTAAACCCTAACCCAAAACTTATCACTAACCATAATTATAACCCTAAATCTAACCCTAACCCTAACCATAACATTAACACTAACCTTAACCCTAACCCTTACCTAAACCTAACATTAATTCTAACCCTAACAATAGCAATAACCTTAATCTGAACCCTAACACGAAACTTAACCTGAACCCTAACACCAACCCTAACACTAAACCAAATTCTAAACCTAACCCTAACCAGAACCCTAACCCTTACATTAAAATTAAACCTAACTCTAAACCTGACATTAACCCTAATCCTAACCCTAACAGTAACCCTAAACCTAATTATAATGCTAAAAAACACTAATGCTAACCCTAACTGTAACCCTAATACTAACACTAACACTAACCCTAAATTTAAACCTTACAATAACCCTAACCCTAACCCTAACATGAACCCTAAGCCAAACACTAACCCTACTCTAAACCTAACCCTAACCCTATCCTTAGCACAAACCCTAAACCAAATCTATCCCCAACCCTAACAATAACCCTAACCCTAGCCCTAACCTAATCCAACCCTAACACTAACCCTAACCCTAACCCTAGGACTCATCCTAACCCTAACCCTAACACTAATACTAACTCTATTTATAACCCTAAACCTAATCCTAACCCTAACACTAACCATAACATAAACCCTAACCTTAACCATAACCCTAAACTAACCCTAATCATAACCCTAAATTTACCCTAACCCTAACCTTAACCCTAATCCTAAACTTAACTCAAACACCAACAGTAACCCTAACACTAATCAAAACTCTAACCATAATTTTAAAACTAATCCTAACCCTAACCCTAACATCTCTAATGCTAACCCTAACAGTAACCCTAAACCTTACCCTACTCCTAATAGTAACCCTAACCTGAAACCTGTCACTAACCATAATTCTAACCCTAAGCCTAACCCTAATCCTAATCATAACACTAACCCTAACCTTAAACCAACCCTTACCTAAACCTAACAGTTACCCTAACCCTAACAATAACAATAACCAGAACCCTAAACCGTACTCGAAACTTAACCTGAACTCTAACAATAACCTTAACACTAACCCAAACCCTAACCCTAACCTGAAACCTAACCCTTACATTAAAACTAAACCTAACTCTAAACCTGACATTAACCCTAATCCTTACACTGACAGTAACCCTAAACCTAATTATAATGCTAAAACAAACACTAATGCTAACTCTAACTGTAACCCTAATACTAACCCTAACACTAATCCTAAACCTAAACCTTACACTACCCCTAACCCTAACGTGAACCCTTAACCAAACACTAAGCCAATCCTAAACCTAACCCTAACCCTATCCTTACCACAAACCCTAAATCCAAATCTAACCACAATACTAACAATAATCCTAACCCTAACCCTAACATGAACTCTAAACATAACCCTAACAGTAAACCCTAAACCTTACCCTTCAACTAACCCTTACCCTAAAACCAAACCTAACCCTAACAGTAACCCTAACCCTATCCCTAACCCAAAACCTAACACAAACCATAATTCTAACCCTAAACCTAACCATAATCCTATACATAACACTAACCCTAAACTTAACACTAACCCTAACCCTAACCCTAACCCTTACCTAAAGCTAACAGTAACCCTAACCCTAACAATAACCTTAACCCTAACCCTAAACCAAAACCTAGCCAGAATCCTAACCCTAACACTAACACTAACCCAAACCATAACCCTAAACCTAACCCTAACCCTTACATTAAAACTAAATCTAAGTCTAACCCTGACACTAACCCTAATCCTAAACCTAACAGTAACCCTAAACCTAATTATAACACTAAACCAAACACTAGTGCTAACCCTAACTGAAACACTAAAACTAACCCTAAACCTAAACCTAACACTAACCCTAACTGTAACCCTAACACTAACCCTAAATTTAAACCTTACAATAACCCTAACCCTAACCCTAACATGAACCCTAAGCCAAACACTAACCCTATCCTAAACCTAACCCTAACCCTATCCTTAGCACAAACCCTAAACCCAAATCTATCCCCAACCCTAACAATAACCCTAACCATAACCATAACCTAACCCAACCCTAACACTAACCCTAAACCTAACCATACACGAACCCTTTGCCAAACGCTAACCCTATCCTTAACCTAACCCTAACTCTATCCTTAACACGAACTCTAAACCCCCCAAAACCCTAACACTAACATTAACCCTAACCCTAACCCTAAACATAACACTACCCTAAACCTAAACCTAACAGTAACCATAACACTAACCCTAACCCTAATATAACCCTAAAACAAACCCTAAAACTATACCTAATCCTAACCCTAACACTAACACTAACATTAACCCTAACCCTAACACTAATTTTAATTCTAAACGTAACATGAACCATAACCCTAACACTAACCCTAACCCTAAACCTAACCTAAACCAAAACACAAAACTAAACCTAAAACTAATCCTAAATGTAACACTAACCCTAACCCTAATCATAACACTAACACTGACACTCACCTTAACCCTTACCCTAAAATGAACCTTAACCCTAATAAGAACCCTAACCCTAACACTAACTGTAAACCTAACTCTGAACCTAACACCAAAACTAAACATAACCCTTACCCTAACACTAGCCATAACTCTAAAACTAACACTAACCCTAACACTAACCCTATCCCTAACACTAATACTAACCCTAAACCTAACACTAACCCTCAACATAACCCTAAACCTAACCCTAATCCGAACCATAGTCCGAACTCTAAAAGTAACACAAATCCTAACCCGAACCTTAGAACTAAACCTCACCCTAACGCTAACTTTAACAATAAACCAAACCACAATCATAACCGTATAACCCTAAACCTAACAATAAAACTAACTCTAATCATAACCTAACCCTAACCCTAACCCTAACTTTAACTCTAACACTAACCCTAACCCTAATCCTAACCCTAACCCTAACTGTGACACTTACCCTAACCCTAACACTAACCCTAAACCTAAACTTAACCTAATCCTAAACCTAACACTAACCCTAACCCTAACTTTAACTCTAACACTAACCCTAGCCCTAACCCTAACCCTAAATGTGACACTAAACCTAACCCTAACCCTAACCCTAAACCTAACACTAATACTCAACATAACCCTAAACCTAACCCTAATCCTAACCATAACCTGAACAGTAACCCTAACACAAACCCTAACCAGTCCCTTAGAACTAAATCTAACCCTAAACCTAACTTTAACACTAAATCAAACAATAACCCTAACCCTAAACCTAACAGTAACACTAACTCTAATCATAACCTAACTCTAACCCTAACACTAACTTTAACTCTAACACTAACCCTAACCCTAATGCTAACCTTAAGAGTGACACTAACTCTAACCCTAACCCTAACACTAACCCTAAACCTAAACCTAATCCTAAACCTAACAGTAACCCTAACCCTAACCCTAACAGTAATCTTAACCCTAACCATAACACAAACCCTAACACTAACTCTAACCCTAACTGTAAACCTAACCCAAACCAAAACACTAACACTAACCCTAATCCTAACACTAAACATAACACTAACCGTAACCCTAAATATAACCCTATCACTAACACTAACCCTAACCCTTACCCTAAAATGAACCTTAACTCTAATGAGAACCCTAACCCTATCCCTAACCCTAAATCTAACACTAACCCAAACCCTGACCCTAACACCAAAATTAAACCTAACCTTATCCCTATCACTAACCCTAATCCTAACCCTACTCCTAACCCTAACCCTAACCTTAACCCTTACTTTAACAGTAATCCTAACCATAAACCTAAAATTAACCATAACCCTATTCTTAACCCTAACACTAACCCTAACTCTAACTCCAATCCAAGCGTAACCCTAACCCTAACACAAACCATAACCCTAACCCTAAACTTAACACACACCCTAAACCTAACACAATTTTAACCCTAACCCTAATCATAACTCTTAAACTAACCCTAACCTGATCCCTAATTCTAACTCTCACCCTAATTCTAAAACTAGCCCTAACCCTAACCCTAACCCTTACCCTAACACTAACCCTAATCCTTATGTACTCCTAACCAAACTCTAACCCTAATCCTAACACTATCACTAACCCTAACCATAATCTAAACCCTGAACCTAACACTAAAGCTAGCTTTAACACCAGCCCTAACCCTAACACTAACCCTAACACTAACACTAACCCTAAACTTAACCTTAACCTTAACACTAACCCTAACCATACCCTTAATCCTAACACTAACCCAAACCCTAACCCTAAACCTAACTCTAACCATAATCCTATCATAACCCTAAACTTAACCCTAAAACAAATCCTAACCCTAACCCTAACCCTAACACAAATTATAACCCTAAGCATAACACTAACCCTAACCAAAACACTAACTATAACCCTAACCCTAACACTAAACGTAACAATAAACCTAACTCTAAACATAACCCTAACATTAACACTAACTGTAACCCTTACCCTAAAACCAACCTTAACCCTAATACTAAACCTAACCCTAACACAAACCCTAACCCTAATCCTAACCCTAACACCAAAACTAAACCTAACCCTTACCCTACCACTATTTCTAACTCTAAACCTTTCTCTAACCCTAACACTAATCCTAACCCTAACCCTATAACTATCGCTAATCCTAACACTCAATCTAACACTAACCCTGACCATACACTAAACCTAATCCTAATCTTAATTTTAACCCTAATACTAACCCTAACACAAACTGTAACCCTAACCTTAACACTAAACCTAACCCTAACTCTAACCTTATCACTAAACCCAAATGCCACCGTAACCCTAACCCTAACACTAACCCTAATCCTAACCCTAACTTTAACTCTAACACTAACCCTAAACCTAAACCTCACCATAACCTTTACCCTAACCCTATGCCTAACACTATCTTTAAGCCTAACTCTAACACAAACCCTAAACTAACTCTAACCATAAGCGAAACATTAATCCTAACCCTAAACCTAACCCTTACCTTAACACTAACCCTAACACAAACCGAAACTTACACCTAACTAACACTAAACCTAACCCTTACCCTAAAGTAGCCCTAACACAAACCCACACCCCAACCTTAAATTTAACACAAACCCTAACCCTATATCTAAATGTAACAGAAACCATAACCCAAATCACAACCCTAAACATATCCTAAACTTAACCCTAACCCTTACTTAACCCTAACCCTAACCCTTACCCTAACACTAATCCTAAACCTAACCATAAACCCAACACTTGCCGTAACACTAACCCTAACCATAACCATAATACTAACCCTAACCATAATTCTAAACCTAACACTAAACCTAACCCTAACCCTAACTGTAACACTAACACTAACCCAGAACCCTAACCATAAATTTAAAAATAAACCTCACCATAACCATAAACCTAACCCTTATTTAACCCTACAATGGACACTAAAACTAACATGAACCCTAACCCTAACCCTAACCCTAACACTAACACTAAAAATAAAGCTAACCCTATCCCTAACACTAACCCCAAAACTAACCGTGTCACTAAACATAATCCTAACCCTACTCCTAAGTCTAATCCTAACCCTAAAATTACTCTAACACCAACCCTATCCCTAACCCTAACACTAACTCTACAAATTTAACCCTAACCCTAACCCTAGCCCTAACTCTAACCCTAATCTAACCATAACCCTAACCTAACACATACCCTAACCTTAACCCTAACACAAACCATAACCCTATCCAAAACACTAACCGTAACACTAACCCTAACTCTAACCCTAAACCTAAATCTTAAACTAACCCTAACCCTATCTTGATCCCTAACCCTAAATCTCACCCTAATTAAAAAACTAAACCTAATTCTAACCCTAACCCTTACCTTAACACTAACCCTAACCCTAACCCTAAACATAACACTACCGAAACCCTAAGCCTAACCTAACCTTAACACTAACACTGAAACTAACTCTAACCATAACACTAACCCTAAACTTATCAAAAACCCTAACATTATTTCTAACCCTGTCCCTAACCCTAAACCTAACACTAACACTAAATCTAACCCTAATCCTAACATTAACCCTAACAATAACCCTAACCCTAACCATAACATGAACCCTAAACCTAACCCTAAATCTAACCTTAACCCTAAATCTAACCCCAAATCTAACATTAACCCTGAACCCTAACCAAAACACTAACCCTAACCCTGAATGTAAACCTAACACTTACCCTAACCCTAACCATAACCATAACCATAACCATAACACTAACCCTAAACCTAAACCTAACCCTAAATCTCAACCTAACACTATTCCTAAACCTAAACCTAACCATAACATTAATCTTAACCCTAAGCCTAAATCTAATGATAACCGTAACTCTAACCATAAACCTAACCCTAACATTAACCCTAGCTTTAATTCTACAACGAACCCTAAAACTAACACAAACCCTAACCCTAAAACTCACCCTAAACCTAACCCTAACCCTAACACTACCACTAAAACTAAACCTAACCCTATCCCTAAACCTAACTTAAACCTTAACCCTATCAAAAAAACTATTCCTAACCCTACTCCTAACCTTAAGCCTAACATTAAACTTTACCCTAACACTAACCATTCCCTAATTCTAACACTAACACTAACCCTAACCCTAACTCTAACCCTAATCCAACTGTAAACCTAACCCTAAACCAAACTCTAACACATACCCCAACCCTAAACCTAACACTATTTCTAACCATATCCCTTACCCTAAACCTAATACTAACCCTAACCCTAACCCTAACACTGATCCTAACCCTAAATTTAACACGAACCCTAACCCTTACCCTAACACTAACCCTAACCCTAAATCTAACCCCAAACGTAACATTAACCCTATACCTAACCCTAACCAAAACACTAACCATAACCCTAACCCTAAACCTAACACTAACATTAACCTTAACCCTAACACTAACACTAAACCTAATCTTAACCCTAATACGAACCCTAAACCTAACCCTAATACTAACCCTAACCCTAACTCTAACCCTAAACCTAACATTAACCCTATACCTAACCCTAACCAAAACACTGACACTAACCCTAAAACTAACACTAAAGGTAACACTAACCCTAACCCTAAATATAACCCTAACACTAACACTAACCCTAACCCTAACCCTACAATGAACCTTAACCCTAACACGAACCTAATTTTAACACTAACCCTAACCATAACCCTAACCCTGACCCCAACACTAAAACTAAACCTAAATCTAACCCTAACACTAACCCTAATCCTAAACCTAACCCTAACACTAACCCTAACTCTAACCCTAACCCTATCACAAACCCTAATCCTAACCCTAAAACTAACACTAATGCTAACCGCTACCCAAAACCTAACCCTAATCCTAACTGTAACCATAAACGTATCCCTAACACAAACCCTAAGCATAACCATAGCACTATCCATAACCCTAACCCTAACATTAACACTAAAGCAAACTGCAACCCTAACCCTAAACCTAATCTTAACTGTAACCCTAACCCTAACACTAACCCTAAACTTAACTCTAACTTAAAATCTAACACTAAACCTAATCCTAACAATAACCCTAACCCTAATGCTAACCCTAAACCTCACCCTAAACATAACCCTAACCCTAACACTAACTCTAACTGTAACCCTAACACAAACCCTAAACTTAACTCTAACCCTAAGTGAAACACTAATCCTAACCTTAACACTAACCCTAAGCCTAAGCCTAAGCCTAAGCCTAACCTTAACCCTGTCCCTAACCCTAACATTAACCCCAAAATTAATCCTAATCCTATACCTTACCCAACCTAACACTCACCTAATTCAAATGCTAAATCTAACACTAAGATTTAAGGTAAGGTTTAGGGCTAGGTTTAGGGTTAGAGTTAGGGTTAAACTTATGGTTGGGTCTCTGATTAGGTCTAGGTTTTGGGTTATGTTAGGGCTCTTGTTAGGAATACGGCTAATGTAAGAACTAGGGTTACGATTAGGCCTAGTTTTAGAGTTACATTTAGGGCTAAGTATAGTTTTAAAATTAGGTTTAGGTTTAGGGTGATGTTTTGAACTAGGGTGAGTGTTAGGGTCAGAGTCAGGGTCACAGTTCATTTTAGTGTTAGGGATAGGACTCGAATTAGGGGTAGGCTTGGGTATATATAGGGTTAGGATTTGGTTTAGGTTAAGGGTTAAGGTTAGTTCTATGGCTCAGTTTTGTTTTAGGGCTAAGGGTAAAGTTAAGGGTAGTTTTATGTTTAGTGTTAGTGTTATTGCTAGTGATAGGGTGAGTTTAGGCTTAGGGGTAGATTAGAGTTTTGATTAATTCTAGGGTTAGGGCTATGGGTAGGGTTAGAGCTAAGGTTAGGGCTAGTGTTCGGGTTATTGTAAAAGAGAGGGTTAGAACTAGAAATAGGGCTAGAGAAAGAGTTAGAGTTAGTCTTTTGGCTAGGTATAGGGTTAGTGTTAGGGATAAATTAGGGCTAAGAATAGGTCTAGGGTTGCTGTTAGGCTTAGGCCTAGGATTAGGGCTATGTTTTCGGATAGGTTTAGGGTTAGTTTTGGGAAAAAAGGATGCCTGTTTGATTTACAGCTCCATTTCCATTTTTACCCATAGAGGTCAAAAGGAAGTGAAACCTTAAAATACAAAGTGTTCATGATAGTGAATCATTGAATTGAGAAGAGCATACCTTGGGAGAATATTAAGGCTAGAGTAAAGATTACTCCTGCCCAATATCAAAGATTTGAACAAAACTAACTCTCACACTAAAATTACCTCTAACCCTAGCCCTAGCCCTAACCCTAAACCTAAAACTAACCCTAACGTGATTAGAGAACAAGTGATCCTAGAATTCCCACACTTGGGGAGCCTTGTGGGGCAAGCTAAGTGATGAATCCTATGCAACATCAAACAAATCTGACTAAATAATTATGGGAGGTATTTCAGTACACGCATATTTTTCTGTTTTCTCCTAAATGGCTCAGATAAAGTTATTTTTGCATGCTTAAGCTTAGGTCTACTTTCACAAGGAACATATGAGAGTCCCCACAGAGAACTGATTGAGTGTGTGAAGTTTCAAGCAGCTAGCACAAACCCTGTTAGATTTCCAGCTCCATTAACTTTCCTGTATAGGTCAAAATGAAGTGAAATCTTAAAACACAAAATGTTCCTGACAGCGAACCTGTGAACGGAGAAGGCCTAAACCTGTAGAACAGAGTAAATCTAGCTAAAAGATAAATCCTTCCAAGTATCAAAGAATTTTGAATAAAACTAACTCTAATGCTAACACTAGCTCTAACCCTAGCTCTTCCCCTAACCCTAATTTTTTATGGAACCTTAGATCGTAGAATTTCCAAACTTGGGCAGCCTAGTGGGGAAAGCTAAGAGATGAATGCTGTGCAGTATCAAAAAATCTGACCAAATAGTTGATGGAGTATATCACTTCATGCATATTTCCGTGTTATCTCCTAAAGGACTCTTGTATAAAGTTGTTTTTACCTGCTTCAGCTTAGGCCTACTGTCACAAGAACAAACCAGAGATTCCCCACAGAGAATGGATGGAGTGTGAAGTTTCAAGCAGCTAGCACCAATGCTGTTTGATTTCCAGCTCCATTTGCATTTACCTGAATAGGACAAAATGAACAAAAACTTTAAAATACAACTGTTCCTTACAGTGAACCATTGAACCTAGCGGTACAAAATATGTGGAGTATAGTAATGATAGGAGAAAAATGAATCCTGTTGAGTATCAAAGAAATTTGAACAAAACTAACTCTAACCCAAATACTAGCTCTAACACTACCCCTGACACTAACCTTAACATAAACCCTAACTTGTTTGAAAAAGTGTTGATCTTACAAGTCCCAAACGTGGGAAGCATACTGGACTAAGCTATCAGATGAATCCTATGCAATGTCAAAGAAATAACACAAAATCATCAAGGTGTATTTCAGTTCACACGTATTTCTCTGTTTTCTGCTAAAGGGATCTTGGATAAAGTTGTTTTTGCCATCTTCATCGTAGGGCTACTTTCACAAGGAACAAACCAGAGAGTTCCAACAAAGAACTGATTCAGTGTTTGAAGTTTCAAGCAGCTAGCACCAACCCGGTTTGTTTTCAACCTCCATTTTTATTTACCTATATAGGTCAATATGAAGTAAAACCTTAAAATACAGAGTTTCCCTGAGAGTGAACCATTGAAATTAGAAGGTCCAAAACCGGAGAGCATATTAAGGCTGGATAAAAGATGACTCCTTCCAAGTATCAAAGAAATTTGAAAAAAAACTAACTCTCATACTAACAATACATTTAACCCTATCCCTAACCCTGAACCTAACACTAACTCTAACCTGATTAGAGAACCATTGATCCTAGAAGTCCCACACTTGGAGAGCTTTGTGGGGCAAGCTAAATGATGAATCCTATGCAATATCAAACAAATCTGTCCAAATAATTATGGGAGGAATTTCAGTGCATGCATATTCCCTGGTTTCTCCTAAAGAGCTCTCAGATAAAGTTGTTTTTGCATGCTTCAGTTTATGCCTACACTCACAAGGAACATACCAGAGTGTCCCCACAAAGAATTGAAGGTGTGTGTACAGTTTCAAGCAGCTAGCATAAACCTTGTTTGATTTACAGGTCTATTTACATTTACTTGTATAGGTCAAAATGAAGTAAAATGAAAATACTAACTGTTTCTGACACCAAACAGTTGAACCAAAGGCCTAAATCTGGGAAACAGAGTAAGGTTAGTTAAAGATGAATCCTGAATTGTATCAAAGAAATTTGAATAAAGTAACTCTAACCCTAACACTACCTCTAAACTGAGCCCTAATCCTGACCCTAAACATTAACATAGCCCTATTCCTAATCCTAACTTTAACCCTAATTTTAACTGTAATCATTGCCCAAACCCTAGCTCTAATTAGGGTTACAGTAAGGGATAAGTTTACGGTTAGGGATATGTTTAGGTTTAGGTTTAGGGTGTTTTTTTCCTATTTTTGAATAGGGCTACTTCAAGATGGAACAAAGCATAGAGATAGCACTGAAAACTAATTGAGTGCGTCAAGTTTTGCAGCTAGCACAAAACATGCGCTATTTAGAGTTCCAACTACATTTATCCCTCTAGGGGAAAATGAAGTGAAACTGAATATTCAAAGTGTTCCTGTAAAATAACACTTCAAACTAAAAGAACGAAATTGAGGGCCTAAGTGCGAATGGAGTACCAATATTCCTGCCATGTAACAATAAGTTCGGTTGAAAAAATACTTGCTGGGCTGGGGATGTGGCTCAAGCGGTAGTGCACTCGCCTGGCATGCGTGAGGCCCGGGTTCGATCCTCAGCACCACATACAAAGATGTTGTGACTGCTGAAAACTAAAAAATAAATATTAAAATTCTCTCTCTCTCTCTTTAAAAAAAGAAAAGAAAAAATATTTGCTGAGTTTTCAGTAAATTAGGAGTTCTGCGGAAGCTTGGCAAACACTTTCAAATTAAAGTGTGTTTTTCTTTTCTCTGCTCATTCCCACAGGAGTAAAAGGACCTCTTCCCCAAGGAACAGTAGGCTTATTATTGGGATGCAGTTCTTCAACACTAAAAGGACTTATGATAAGTCCTGGGGTAATTGATCCCGATTATGAAGGTGAAATAAAAATTATAGCTAGTTCTCCAAGAGGTATATCAGTAATTTCACCAGGAGATAGAATAGCACAGTTATTAATAATACCCAGCCTACATGATAAATTTCCAGTTGTACTGTAGAAAGAGGTTCCAGGGTATTAGGCTCCACAGGTGTTGATTGGGCTATGCTGTCTTTAAGTCTAGATTCTCACCCAATGCTAAAACTAAATATTCAAGGACATGACTTTAATGGGCTACTTGATACAGGTGCAGACCTTAGCATCATATCTTATCAAGAATGGCCGAAACATTGGCCATTACAACAAGCCACTCAAACGCTTCGAGTCCTAGGAGTGGAAACTAATCCCCATAGAATTGCAATGGTATTAGATTGGAAGGATCCTGAAGGATGTGAAGGAACTATACTTCCCTATGTATTGGATCATCTTCCTATAAATTTATGGGGACGAGATGTCCTAGATCAATTAGGTTTGACATTAACAAATAACATCAATCCTAATGTGCCCATTACTAGGGCTAGACAAGGCTTTAGGAAAGAAGAAAGATTAAGAGAAAAAGAAGAAGGTATGACAGCACCAATTCAAATAGATCAAAAAACAAATAGACATGGATTGGGTTTTCAGAAAGGGCCACTGAGACAATCAAAATTACTTGGAAATCAGAAAGACCAGTGTGGGTTCCTCAGTGGCCCCTGACTAAAGAAAAGATACAAATAGCCCATGACCTGGTCAAACAACAATAGCGGAGGGACATATACAACCTTCCGTATCTCCCCATAATACTCCTATTTTTGTCATTAAAAAGAAATCTGGTAAATGGAGATTATTACAAGATTTAAGAGCCATTAATAATGAGATGGTTATTATGGGACCTGCTCAATCTGGGATTCCCTAATTGTCTGCTTTACCAAAAACCTGGTATGTTTTAGCTATAGATATTAAATATTGTTTTTTTTTTTTTCAATTCCAATTCATCCCGAGGATAGTCCACATTTTGCATTTACTCTCCCTGCACTAAATCATGAAGGTCCTGATCAGAGATATGAATGGAAAGTACTCCCTCAAGGGATGGCTAATATTCCAACTATGTGTCAAATTTATGTTAACAAAGCAATCCAGCCACTTAGAAATCAAAATCCTGAACTACAAATATTTCACTATATGGATGATGTGTTATTGGCACATAAAGATAAAAACACATTGCTAGAATGTTATGCCACACTTACAAATTTATTAAAAAATTATAATCTAGAGATAGCAATAGATAAAGTACAATTAAATCTTCCAATTAATTATTTAGGAGTTCTATTATCCTCAACCATGGTCCGTCCACCCAAAATTCAAATACGAGTAGATCAACTCAAATCACTTAACGACTTTCGAAAGTTATTAGGAGACATAAATTGGATAAGGCCTTATCTAGGCATACCAACAGGAGAGTTGGGACCTTTATTTGATATTCTAAAAGGTCCATCAGATCCAAATTCACCCCGCATGTTGATGCCTGAAGCAAGAAAGGCATTAAAAATTATTGAAACATATATGGAAAATATGCATTTGGATAGAATTCATATAAGTTTGCCTTTATTATTTATTGTACTGCCAACAAAAATATTCCTACAGGAGTATTCTGGCAAGAAGGTCCATTATTGTGGATACATTTATCTTATTCTCCTAACACTATTCTTACTAGATATCCTGAGGCTGTAGGACAGTTAATAATCAAAGGAATAAAGGCAGCCAAGGGAGTGTTTGGAATTTCTCCCAATAAAATTATTACTCCATATACTATGGATCAAATTGATGAGTTAGCTAATGAGTTAAATACTTGGGCAATAATCATGTGTAAATCTAATGTTTCATTTGATAATCACTTACCGTCTAATCCTTTGTTGTCTTTTTGGTCTAAACATCCTGTAGTTTTTCCGAAGATGACAAAAAAAACCCCTATCATAAATGCTCCAAATATATTCACTGATGGGTCAAATAATGGTACAGCAGCAGTAGTTACACCTGATCAAACTTTTACATTTTAGTACCCAAACAATCAGCTCAAAAGGTAGAGCTTAATGCAGTATTACAAGCTTTTATGTTGTTTAAAGATTCTGTATTTAATTTATTTTCTGATAGTCAGTATGTAGTTAATGCTATAGTATCCCTTGAAGATGCTGGTAGGATTTCCCCTTCTTCTACTGTTTTCTCTTTGTTTTCTACTATACAAAGTCTAATCTGGGACAGAAAAGATCCATTCTTTATAGGACATATCAGGGCACATACAGGATTGCCTGGAGCCCTTAGTTTGGGCAATGAGTTAGCAGATAAATCTACACATGACATACATATTTTCTCCACAATAGAAGAAGCTATACATTTTCATAAAAGGTTCCATGTCAATGCTAATACTTTACAAAAGCATTTTAAAATAACTAAGGAACAAGCTAGACAAATAATAAAACAATGTCAAAATTGTGTGACATTTTTACCACAAGTTAATCTTGGAGTCAATCCTAGAGGACTGATACCTAACCATATTTGGCAAATGGACGTCACACACTTGCCAGAATTTGGAAAATTAAAATATTTACATGTTACAGTTGATACTTCTTCTGGATTTTTGATGGGCTCCCTTCATGCCGGAGAAAAAACTAAAGATGTTATAGCTCATTGCTTACAAAATTTTGCCACTGTGGGCGTTCCAAAACAGTTAAAAACCGATAATGGTCCTGGTTATACGTCCACCTCTTTTAAACAATTTTGCTCATCATTTGGCATTACTCACATAACAGGAATTCCATACAATCCACAAGGACAAGGCATAGTTGAAAGAGCTCATCAAACTATTAAAATGTACTTATTAAAACAAAAGGAGGGAATTGGAAAGGGATATATATCCCCCAAAGATAAACTTAAAATAACTCTTTTTACTTTAAACTTTTTAAATTTGGATTCATCAGGGCTTAGTGCTGCAGAAAGACATTTGTATCCAAAAAATGTACATAAGCCTAAGGTACTTTGGAAAGATATTCTAAAAGGACAATGGAAAGGTCCTGACCCAGTGATAGTCTGGAGTCGGGGCTCTGTTTGTGTTTTTCCACAGGAAGAACAGCAGCTGATTTGGATTCCAGAGAGATTAACCAAAACAATTTCTACAGACCAAAAGGAAGATGATTCGACTCAAATCCATAACAGCTGATATCCACATCTCCAGCTTGTCTATTCTTACATCTGCAACAGTGATTAACCAGGATGATTTTTCAATATCTATTTTATTATTGCTTTTTCCCACATCATAAAGTTCTATTTTATTTTTGAGCTCATACAGACCTAGATTAATGTTTTTTCTGATCAGTTTTATTTTTTGACTGTGGAGTTTTTGAACATTGCAATGGAGATTTCACCTAGGTAAAGCTACAAGGCCTTTACTATTGTCTTATGTGTTATATGTTACGTGTGCACACTTCTGTTTTGTGTTGTATGTCTGTATGTGCGTATGTCCATATATCACATATGAGGAGTGTTCATGCACATGGATCCAAAATTTTTTTTTTTTATTCACGTGATTTTAATAGTTTAATTTAATTTGGGTAAACAGCTGTTGAGGATTGTTTTAATATATGAACAAATAGAAGGTTAACAGATCTGTTTGTTTACTTTCACCTTTCCTTTTCATTATATTTAATAATTCTGTTCAGGATAATGTAAATTGTTCTAAATATTGTTTTCTTAGTACCTGTTGAAATGTTACATATTTTTTTTTTAGCATCATTGTCAAAATTCCTATTTTCATCCCAGTGCCGGTGAAGACAAAGATAAAACCAAACTACAACTTCTTCGAGAGTTATCACAACAAACCGTGTAAACTGATACATCAATGATTTATAACTCAACAAGTAATGCTCAATCAATGAGTCGATTTATTTTGGAAGGATATGGGCATATTGATAGATTCCTCTGCTTTGAACTGCTTACAGAACTTGCCTGGACTATGTATCACTTGTATGCTTTGTGATCTATTTGTTGATGCAGCGAATTATGGTAGTGCTAGCGTATCTTTGCTGATGTGTCACCAGTGATGTAATTTTTCCTAGGAGCCGTTAATTGACTTGGTGTCATGACATTTCTGTATCCTCCTCCCTTCTACTAGTGATGGTCTAATTTTGGGGGCCAACAGAGGTGAGGCAAAGAACCTCACCCCCCCACTGGTACATAGGCCTATCCACAAGTATGGCTATATGCTGGACCGGTAGTCAGTGAAGGGTAGGATCCAATTGCAGTGGTATCAACCTAAGACAGGAGGCTGACGCCTAAAAGTCAGTTTTCCGATGATGGGTAAGAACCATATGTTGAATTGGACAAACCTAACAGGCACGGTCCCTAGCCAGATGGCTTGTTACTTAAACAGAAGGGGGGAGATGCTAAGAGCCAAGTATATGATGCATGGCATTTTGGTCGAAAGGTGATGCCAGCTAGCCATTGAGATGATATGATTATGTTAAGATTTGCATTCATATGGATATTGGATTCCTGCTGTTCACCTAGGCCGGCTATGGGACTCCTGGAGAGTTCCCATTGGTTGGGGAAGTACAGTAGGAGGGAGTTCAGGGGGAGGAGCACTCTCTGCAGTTCCGAGAGGAGGCTGTGTGGGTGGAAAACATCTTCCCTGGCGGTACCGGACATTGGCGGCAGTTTCAAAAAATAAACTTTGCTCCTGCTTGAGTGGCTCCTGATTTTGTGCCCAGCCAGACTGTGGCACTCCAGCCTCTGCTTCGGGCTACTTCAAGAGACAACAAAGCATAGAGAGCACAATGAAAACTAATTGAGTGAATCAAGTTTCAAGTAGCTATCAAAAATCATATTTGATGTAGAGTTCCAATTCCATTTATGCCTATAGAGGAAAATGAAGTGAAACCTAAAAATTCAAACTGTTCATGAAAACGAACACTTCAACCTAGAAGAACGAAATTTGGGGGCAAAGTGAGGCTGGAGTTCTGATAATTCCTGCAAAGTATCAACACAATCGTGAGAAAAAAATTTGCTGAGATTTCAGTAAACTAGGTGTTCTGTAGAAGCTTCGCAAATGCTTTCAAATTAAAGTGCTTTTTCCCACCTCTGCTTTTGGCTATTTCAAAGAGGGAACAAAGCCTAGAAAGGGCAATGAGAACTAATTGAGTGTGTCAAGTTTAAAGTAGCTAGCACAAATGGTGTTTGATTTAGATTTCCAAATGCATCTATCCCTAGAGGAGAAACAAAGTGAAACTTAAAATTCAAACTGTTCCTACAATTGAACACTTCAACCTAGCAGAACCAATTTGGCAGGACCAAGTGCACCTGGAGTATCAATCATTCCTGCCTATTATAAAAAAGATTGGGTGAAAAAATATTTGCTGAGATTTAAGTAAACTTGGAGTTTAGTGGAAGCTTGGCAAATGCTTTCAAATGAAAGTTAATTTTCCTTGACTGTGAAGTGCCTCTGCTTAGGGCTACTGAAAGAGGGAACAAAGCATAGAAAGCACATGGAGAACTAATTTAGTTTGTATAGTTTCAAGCAGCTAGAACAAACCGTGTTTGATTTAGAATTCCAAAAGGGAGTATATCTATAGGGGAAAACAAAGTGAAACCTAAAAATTCAAACTGTTCCTGCAAACGAAAGCTTCAACCTAGAAGAACTAAATTTGGGGAGCCAAGTGCGACTGGAGTACTGATCATTGCTGCCAAGTATCATCAAGATCGGGTGAAAAGATTTTTGCTGGGATTTCAGGAAACTCAGAGTTCTGTGAAAGCTTGGCAAACACTTTCAAATGAAAGTGGTTTATCCTTGACTCTGCTTAGTGCTACTGGAAGAAGGAACAGAGCATAGAGAGCACACTTAGATCAAATTGAGTGTGTCAAGTTTCAAGCAGCTAGCATAAACCATTTTTGGTTTACATTTCAAAAAGCCTCTATCTATAAGGGAAAACAAAGTGAAACCTAAAAATTCAAAGTGTTCCTGTAAATGAACTCTTCAACCTGAAAGAACAAAATTTTGAAGGGCCAACTGCGACTGGAGTACTGATCATTACCGCCAAGTATCATCAAGATTGGGTGAAAAAAATATTTGCTGGGATTTCAGGAACTTGGAGTTTTGTGCAAGCTTGGCAAATGCATTCAAATGAAAGTGATTTTTCCTTGACTGGAAAGTGCCTCTACTTAAGGGTACATCAAGAGGGAACAAAGCATGGAGAGTGCATTGAGAACTAATTTGTTGTGTCAAGTTTCAAGCCACTAGCAAAAACTGTGTTTGATTTAGAGTTCCAACTGGGAGTATACCTATAGTGAAAACGAAGTGAAACCTAAAAATTCAAAGCGTTCCTGCAAACTAACACATTAACCTTGAAGTTCAAAATTTGGGGAGCTAAGTGCAGCAGGAGTTCTGATGATTCCTGGAAAGTATCAAAAAGATCGGGTCAAAAAATATTTGCTGAGATTTCAGTAAACTCTGAGTTCTGTGGAAGCATGGCAAAGGCTATCAAATGAAAGTGGTTTTCCCTTGTCTGTGCTTAGGGCTACTTTAAGAGTGAACAAAGCATAGAGATCACACTGAAAACTAATTTAGTTTTAAAGTTTCAAGCAGCTAGCCCAAACCTTGTTTGATTTAGAGTTCCAACTGTGTCTATCCCTATAGGGGAAAATGAAGTGAAACCTAAAAATTCAAAGTGTTCCTGCAAATGAACATTTAAACCTAGAACAACGAAATCTGGGGAGCCAAGTGCGGCTGGAATACCAATCATTCTTTGAACATATCAACAAGATCGGTGAAAAAATATTTGCTGAGATTTCAGTACACTCGGAGTTCTGTGGAAGCTTGGCAAACTCTTTCAAATAAAAGTCTTTTTTTTGCTTTTCTGTGCAAGAGGGAACAAAGCATAGAAAGTGCACTGAGGACTAAATCAATGTCTCAAATTTCAAGCAGCTGGCAGAAACCCTGTTGCATTTGGAGTTCCAACTGCATCTATCCCTATAGGGGAAAAGGAAGTGAAACCTAAAATTTCAAAGTGTTCCTGAAAACGAACACTTCAACCTAGAAGAACTAAATTTGTGGAGCCAAGTGCAACTGGAGTACTGATCAAGAGGGAACAAAGCATAGAGACCACACTGAGAACTAATTGAGTGTGTCAAGCTTCAAGCAGCTAGCACAAACCCTGTTCGATTTAGAGTTCCAACTGCATCTATCTGCATAAGGGAAAACGAAGTGAAACTTAAAATTCAAAGTGTTCCCACAAAGGAACTCTTCAACCTGAAAGAATGAAATTTGGGGGGTCCAAGTGCGACTGGAGTACCGATCATTACCACCAAGTATCAACAAGATCGTGTCAAAAATTATTTGCTGGGATTTCAGGAAACTAGAGTTCTGTGGAAGCTTGGCAAACGCTTTCAAATGAAAGTGATTTTTCCTTGACTGAAAAGTGTCTCTGCCTAAGGGTATTTAAGAATAAAGAAAGCATAGAGAGTGCACTGAGAACAAAGTGAGTGTGTCAAATTTCAAGCAGGTAGCACAAACCATGTTTGGTGTAGAGTTCCAAATGGGAATATACTTATAGGCAAAAACAAAGTGAAAACTAAAAATTCAAAGTTTTCTTGCAAACGAACGCTTTAAATAAGTATAAAATTTGCAAGCCAAGTTCGGCTGGAGTACCCAAGATTCCTGCAACGTATCAACAAGATCAGGTTAAAAAATATTTGGTGAGATTTTGTAAACTCGGAGTTCTGTGGAAGCTTGGCAAACGCTCTCAAATGAAATTGTTCTTTCCCTGCATCTTTCTTGGGCTACTTCAAGAGGTAACAATGCATAGAGAGTGTACTTAGAACTAATTTAGTTTGTAAAGTTTCAAGCAGCTAGCACAAGCTGTGTTTGATTTCAACTTCATCTCTCCTTATAGGGGAAAACAAAGTGAAACCGAAAATTTCAAACTGTTCTGGCAAAGGGAAGCTTCAACCTGGAAGATGTACATTTGGGGTCCAAGTGCGACAGATCATTACCACCAAGTATCATCAAGATCGGGTGAAAAAGTTCTTGCTGGGATTTCACTAAAGTCGGAGTTCTGTGAAAGCTTGGCAAATGCTTTCAAATGAATATCATTTTTCCTTGACTGACAAGTGCCTCTGCTTAACGGTACAACAAGAGGAAACCAAGCATAGAGAGTGCACTGAGAACTAATGGAGTGTTTCAAGATTCAAGCTGCTAGCAAAAACCGCGTTTGATTTAGAGTTCCAAATTGAAATATACCTATAGATGAAAATGAAGTGAAACCTAAAAATTCAAAGTGTTCTTGCAAACAAACACTTTAACCTTGAGGTACAAAATTTGGGGAGCTAAGTGTGGCTGGATTACTGATGATTCCTGGAAAGTATCAACAAGACCGGGTTAAAAAATATTTGCTGAGATTTCAGTAAACTCAGAGTTCTTTAGAAGCATGGCAAACACTATCAAATGAAAGTGGTTTTCCATTGCCACTGCTTAGGGCTACTGCAAGAATGAAAAAAACATAGAGAGCGAACTGAAATCTAACTTAATTTGTAAAGATTCAAGCAGCTGGCACAAACCGTGTTTGATTTAGAGTTCCAACTGTATCTATCACTATAGGGGAAAATGAAGTGAAACCTCAAATTTCAAAGTTTTCCTGCAAAGGAATGTTTTAACATAGAAGTACGAAATTGGGGAGCCAAGTGCCACTGGATTACTTATGATTCCTGAAAATTATTAACAAGATTGGGAGAAAAAATATTTACTGTGATTTCAGGAAACTCAGAGTTCTGTGGAAGCTTGGCAAATGCTTTCAAATGAAAGTGTTTTTCCCCATCCTCTTCTTAGGGCTACTTCAAGAGGGAACCAACTATAGAGAGTGCACTGAGAAATTATAGAGTGTATCAAGTTTCAATCAGCTAGCAGAAATGGTGTTTGATTTAGAGTTCCAACTGCATCTCTCCCTAAAGGGGAAAACAAAGTGAAATCTAAAAATTCACACTGTTCCTGCAAGCGAATGATTCAACCTAGAAGAACAAAATTTGGGGGGCCAAGTGCAAGGGGAGTATCCCTCATTATGGCCAAGTATCAAAAAGATGAGTTGTAAAACATATTTTCTCTGATTTCAGGAACCTTGGAGTTCTGTGGAAGCTTGGCAAATGCTTTCAAATGAAAGTGATAATTTCCTGGACTGACAAGTGCCTCTGCTTAAGGGTACATCAAGAGGGAACAAAGCATAGAGAGAGCACTGAGAACTAATGGAGTGTGTCAAGTTTCAATCCGCTAGCAATAACCGTGATTGATTTAGAGTTCCGATTGGGAATATACCTATAGGTGAAAATGAAGAGTAACCCAAAAAATTCAAAGTGTTCTTGCAAACGAACACATTAACCTTGAAGTACAAAATATGGGGTGCTAAGTGCAGCTGGAGTTCTGATGATTCCTGGATAGTATCAACAACATTGGGTTAAAAAATATTTGCTGAGATTTCAGTAAACTCGGTGTTCTGTGGAAGCATGGCAAACACTTTCAAATTAAAGTGTTTTTTCCTTGCCTCTGCTAGGACTACTGCAAGAAGGAAAAAAGCATAGAGATCACACTGAAAACTAATTTAGTTTGTAAACTTTCAAGCAGCTAGCACAAACCGTGTTTGATTTAGAGTTCCAAGTGTATTTACCCTATAGAGGAAAATGAAATGAAACCTCAAATTATAAAGTTTTCCTGCAAAGGAATGCTTTACCCTAGAAGTAACGAAATTGGGGGAGCCAAGTGCAGCTCCAGTACTGATGATTTCTGCAATGTATAAACAAGATCAGGTGAAAAAATATTTGCTTGGATTTCAAGAAACTCAAAGTTCTGTATAAGCTTGCAAACACTTTCAAATGAAAGTGCTTTCCCCCATCCGCTGCTTAGGGCTGCTTCAAGAGGGAAGCAAGTATAGACAGCACACTCAGAACTTATTGAGTGAATCAAGTTTCAATCAGCTAGTAGAAATGTTGTTTGATTTAGAGTTGCAACTGCATCTCTCCCTAAAGGGGAAAACCAAGTGAAATCTAAAAATTCAAACTCTTCCTGCAAGCAAATGCTTCAACCTAGAAGAACGAAATTTGGGGTGCTAAGTGTGAGAGGAGTATGGATCATTAGGGCCAAGTATCAAAAAGATTGGGTGAAAATAAAATTTGCTCGTATTTCAGTAACCTCAGAGTTCTGTGGAAGCTTGGCAAATGCTTTCAATTGAAAGTGATTTTTCCTTGACTGACAAGTGCCTCTGCTTAGGGATACTTTAAGAGGGAACAAAGCACAGCGATCACATTGGGAACTAATTCAGTGTGTCAAGTTTCAAGCAAGTAGCAAAAACCATGTTTTATTTAGAGTTCCAACTGGGAGTATACCTATAGGGGAAAATGAAGTGAAACCTAAAAATTCAAAGGGTTCCTGCAAATGAACAATTTAACCTAGAAGAATGAAATCTGGGGAGCCAGTGTGGCTGGAATACCTATCATTCCTTGAATGTATCAAGAAGATCGGGTGAAAGAATATTTGCTGAGATTTCAGTACACTCAGAGTTCTGTGGAGGCTTGGCAAATGCTTTCAAATAATTTTTTTTTTTTTTTTTTTTGCTTTCCTGTGCTTAGAGCTACTGCAAGGGAAAACAAAGCATGGAGAGGACACTGAGACTAAATGGATGTCTCTAATACCAAGCAACTAGCCAAAACCCTGTTGGCTTTAGAGAGTTCCAAATGCATCTATCTGCAAAGGGGAAAACAAAGTGAAACCCCAAATTTTAAACTGTTACTGCAAAGGAACACTTCAACCCAGAAGACGGAAATAGGAGGGGCCAAGTGCTACTTGAGTACCAATCTTTACCACCAAGTATTATCAAGATCGGGTCAAAAATTTTTTGTGAGATTTCAGGAAACTTGGAGTTCCGTGGAAGCTTGGCAAACCCTTTTAAATGAAAGTGGTTTTTTTCTTGCCTATGCTTAGGGTTACTGCAAGAGGGAACAAAGCATATAGAGCACACTAAGAATTAATTCAGAGTGTCAAATTTCAAGCAGCTAGCAAAACTGTGATTTAGAGTACCAACTGGGAGTATACTTATAAGGGAAAACAAAGTGAAACCTAAAAATACAAAATGTTCCTGCAAGCAAACGCTTTCATGGAGAAGTACGCTATTTGGGGGGACAAGTGTGGCTGGGGTACTGATGATTCCTGCAACATATCAACAAGGTCTGGTGAAGAAATATTTGTTGGGATTACAGGAAACTCGGAGTTCTGTGGAAGTTTGGCAAACACTTTCAAATGAAAGTGATTTTTCTTGCCTCTGGGAGAGTACTGAGTACTAATCGAGTGTGTCAAGGTTTAAGCAGCTAGCACAAAACTTGTTTGATTCAGAGTTCCAACTACATCTCTCCCTATAGCAGAAAATGAAGTGAAACTTAAAAATTCAAACTGTTCCTGCAAACGAACTCTTCAACCTAGAAGAACTAAATTTAGGGGGCCAAGTGCGACTGGAGTATCCATCATTAACACCAAGTATCATCAAGATGATGTGAAAAAATATTTGCTGGGATTTCAGGAAACTCGGAGTTCTGTGGAAGCTTGGAAAATTCTTTCAAAAGAAAGTGTTTTTCCCCATCCTCTGCTTAGGGCTACTCTAAGAGGGAAGCAAATATAGGGAGTGCACTGAGAACTTTTTGAGTGTATCTAGTTTCAAACAGCTTGCAGAAATGGTGTTTGATTTAGACTTCCAACTGCATCTCTCCCTATTGGGGAAAACAAGTGAAATCTAAAAATTCAAACTGTTCCTGCAAACGAACGCTTCAATCTAGAAGAATGAAATCTGGGGGGCCAAGTGCGAGAGGAGTATCGATCATTATGGCCAAGTATCAAAAAATCGGGTGCAAACAATATTTCCTCGGATTTCAGGAAACTCGGAATTCTGTTGAAGCTTGGCAAATGCTTTCAAATGAAAGTGATTTTTTCCTTGACTGACAAGTACCTCTTCTGAAGCGTATATAAAGAGGGAACAAAGCTTAGGGAGCACACTGAAAACTAATTCAGTATGTCAAGTTTCAAGCAGCTAGCAAAAACTGTGTTTGATTTAGAGTTCCAACTGGGAGTATACCTATAGGGGAAAATGAAGTGAAACCTAAAAATTCAAAGGGTTCCTGCAAACGAACAATTTAACCTAGAAGAAAGAAATTTGTGGAGCCAAGTGTGACTCAAATACCGATCATTCCTTGAATGTATCAAGAAGATCAGGTGAAAGAATATTTGCTGAGATTTCAGTACACTCGGAGTTCTTTGGAAGCTTGGCAAACGGTTTCGAAGAAAAGTGTTTTTTTGCTATCCTGTGCTTAGAGCTATTGCAAGAGTGAACAAAGCTCAGAGACCGCACTGAGCACTAAATGGATGTCTCAAATATCAAGCAGCTAGAAGAAGCCCTGTTGGATTTAGAGTTCCAACTGCATCTATCTGTATAGGGGAAAACAAAGTGAGACCCAAAACTTTAAACTGTTGCTGCAAAGGAATGCTTCAACCCAGAAGAAGGAAATATGGGGGGCCAAGTGCTACTTGCATACCCATCTTACAACCAAGTATTATCAAGATCGGGTCAAAAAATTTTTGCTGAGATTTCAGGAAACTTGGAGTTCTGTGGAAGCTTGGCAAACACTTTTAAATGAAAGTGTTTTCTTCTTGCCTCTGCTTAGGGCTACTGCAAGAGGGAACAAAGCATAGAAAGTACACTAAGAATTAATTTAGTGTGTCAAATTTCAAGCAGCTAGCAAAAACCGTGTTTGATTTAGAGTACCAAATGGGAGTATACCTATAAGGGAAAAGGAAGTGAAACCTAAAAATACAAAGTGTTCTTGCAAGTGAATGCTTTCATGTAGAAGTACGATATTTGGGGAGCCAAGTGTGGCTGGGGTACTGATGATTCCTGCAATGTATCAACAAGGTACCGTGAAAAAATATTTGCAGGGATTTCAGGAAACTCAGAGTTCTGTGGAAGTTTGGCAAACGCTTTCAAATGAAAGTGATTTTTTCTTGCCTCTGAGAGAGCACTGAAAACTAATGCAGTTTGTCAAGGTTTATGCAGCTAGCACAAACCTTGTTTGATTTAGAGTTCCAACTGCATCTCTCCCTGTAGCGGAAAATGAAGTGAAACTTAAAAATTTAAACTGTTCCTGCAAACGAACACGTCAACCTAGAAGAACAAAATTTAGGGGGCCATGTACGACTGGAGTATCGATCCTTAACACCAAGTATCATCAAGATTGTGTGAAAAAATATTTGCTGGGATTTCAGAAAACTCGGAGTTCTGTGGAAGCTTGGCAAAGGCTTACAAATGAAAGTGATTTTTTCTTGCCTCTTCTTAGATCTACTGCATGAGGGAACAATTCCTAGAGAGTGCACTGACAAATAATTCAATGTATCAAGTTTCAAGCAGCTGGCACAAACCGTGTTTGATTTAGAGTTCCAACTACGTTTCTCCCTATAGGTGAAAACAAAGTGAAACTTAAAAATTCAAACAGTTCCTGCAATCCAGCACTTCAACCTTGAAGAACTAAATTTGGGAAGCCAAATGCTACTGGAGTAGGGATCATTACCACCAAGTATTATCATTCGGGTGAAAAAATATTTGGTGTGATTTAAGGAAACTTGGAGTTCTGTGGAAGCATGGCAAATGCTTTCAAGTGAAAGTGATTTTTCCTTGCCTCTGCTTAGTGCTACTGAAAGAGGGAACAGAGCATAGAGAGCACACTGAGATTTAATTGAGTGTGTCGAGTTTCAAGCTACTAGCACAAAAAACAGTATTTCATTTAGAGTTCCAACTGCATCTATCTATAAGGAAAACAAAGTGAAACCTAAAAATTCAAAGTGTTCCTGAAATGAACTCTTCAACCTGAAAGAATGAAATTCTGGAGGGCCAAGTGCGACTGGAGTACCGATCATTACCACCAAGTATCAACAAGATCCGGTGAAAAAATATTTGCTGAGATTTCAGTAAACTCGGAGTTCTGTGGAAGCATGGCAAACATTTTCAAATGAAAGTGTTTATTCCTTGCCTCTGCTTAGGGATACTGCAAGAAGGAAAAAAGCATAGAGAGTGCACTGAAAATTAATTTAGATTGTAAAGTTTCAAGCAGCTAGTACAAACTGTGTTTGATTTAGAGTTACAACTGTATCTATCCTACTGGGGAAAATGAAGTGAAACCTCAAAATTCAATGTATTCCTGAAAAGGAACGCTTTAACCTAGAAGTACGAATTTTGGGGAGCCATGTGCAGCTGGAGTACTGATGATTCCTGCAACGTATTAACAAGATCCGGTGAAAAAATACTTCCTGGGATTTCAGGAAACTCGGAATTCTGTGGAAGCTTGTCAAATGCTTTCGAATGAAAGTGTTTTTCCCCATCCTCTGCTTAGGGCTACTTCAAGAGAGAACCAAGTATAGAGAGTGCACTGAGAACTTATTGAGTGTATCAAGTTTCAATCAGCTAGCAGAAATGGTGTTTGATTTAGAGTTCCAAGTGCATCTCTCCCTATTGGGGAAAACAAGTGAAATCTAAAAATTCAAACTGTTCCTGCAAACGAATGCTTTAACATAGAAGAATAAAATTTGGGGGTCCAAGTGTGAGAGGAGTATCGATCATTATGGCCAAGTATCAAAAAGATTGGGTGAAAATAGTATTTTCTCAGATTTCAGGAAACTTGGAGTTCTGTGGAAGCTTGGCAAACGCTTTCAAATGAAAGTGATTATTTCCTTGACTGACAAGTGCCTCTGCTTAAGGGTACATCAAGAGGGAACAAAGCATAGAGAGCACACTGAGAATGAATTCAGTGTGTCAGATTTCAAGCAGCTAGCAAAAACCGTGATTGATTTTGAGTTCCAACTGTGAATATACCTGTAGGGGAAAACGAAGTGAAACCGACAAATTCAAAGTGTTCCTGGAAACGAACGCTTTAACCTAGAAGCACGAAATTTGGGGAGACTAGTGCAGCTGGAGTACTGATGATTCCTGCCCAGTATCAACAAGATCGTGTGTAAAAATATTTGCTGAGATTTCAGTAAACTCGGAGTTCTGTGGAAGCTTGGCAAATGCTTTCAAAGGAAAGTGTTTTTTCCAGCCTCTGCTTTAGGCTACTTTAAGAGGGAATGGGTGTGTTCAGAACTATGTTTAGAGCTATGTTCAGGTAGGCTTATGTTTAGGGTAAAGGATAGGTTAGGACTAGGGTTATGGTTAGGATTAGGGCTACTGTTAGGTTTAGGGTAAGGTCTAGGGATAGTGTTAGTGTTAGTTTTAGGGTATGTGTTAGTGTTTGAGATATGGTTAGGGCTATGGCAACGATTAGGGTTAGAGTCATATCTAGGTTTAGGGTCAGGGTTAAGTTTAGGGCTAGGGTCATTATTAGGGTTAGGGGTTTTTTTTAGGGTAATGTATAGGGTTATATCTAGAGTTAGGGCTAGGATTCTGGTGAGGATTTATTCTAGGGTTAGGTTTAGAGTTAGGTCCAGTTTTAGGGTTAGAGTTAGGTTTAGGGTAATAGTTAGGGCTAGGATTAGGGATTTAATGAGTTCTAGGGCTCAGTTTAGGGCTAGGTTTTGGGTTTGGTTAGGGCTAGGATTAGGACTACGGCTAATGTAAGAACTAGAGTTATGTTTAGGGCTACTTTTATGGTTACAGTTAGGGCTAGTTCTAGTTTTAGGAGTAGGTATACTTTTAGATTGCTGTTAGAGCTAGGGTTACTGTAAGGTCAGAGTCAGGCTCAAGATTAGTTTTAGGGTTGGGTTAGGGCTGGAGTTAGGGCTAAGGTTAGGGCTAGGTGTAGGGTTAGGTTTTGGTTTAGATTAAGGGTTAGGGTTAGGGCTATGGTTTTTTTTAGGGCTTGAGCTAGATTAGGGCTAGTTTAGGGTTAGGGTTAGGGTTAGTGTTAGGGCTAATGTTAGTGTGAGGTTTAGCCTTCGGGTTATGGTTGGGTTTAGATTTAAAGCTAGGATTAGGGCCAGGTTTTGTGTTAGATTTAGGGCAAGAATTAGTGCTAGGACTGATATCAGGTCTAGGTTTATAGTTAGTGATATTTTTAGGGTTAGTTTTATGGCTAGATCAAATTAAAGTGTTACATTTAGGGAAATGGTCAGATTAAGAGCTGGGGTATTATTAGCGTCAGGGTCATGCTTCAGGTTTGAGTTAGGTTAAGGTTTAGGGTTAAGGCTTGAATTAGCATTAAGGTTAGAATTAGGGTTATGGTAATGGATAGTGTTATGTTTAGGGTTCAGGTAAGGTTTAAGGCAATGGATAAGGTTAGTGTTTGTCATAGGTTTAGGGTTAAGCCTAGGGTTAGCATTAGGGATATGGTTATCTTTAGGGTAATTTATTGGGTTAGACCTAGGGTTAGGGCTAGGGTAATTGTTAGGATTAGGGCTAGAGTTAGGGTTAGGGTCAGGCTTAGGGTGAGGGTTACACTTAGGATTAGGTTTAGGTTTAGGGTTAGGGTTTGAGCTACAATTTTTGATATGGCTTAGGTTAATTTGTGGTTTGGTCTAGGGTTATGGTCATGGTTAGTGTTATGGTTAGGGCTATGGTTATCATTAGGGTTAGGATAATAGGTTTAGATGTCAGGATAAAGATAGTGTTTGGTTTAGGTTAGTGTTAGATTTGGGTTTAGGTTTAGGGTAAAGGTTTGAGCTAGCTTATATTTAGGGTTAGGGTTAGTTCACTGTTAGTTCTAGGAGTAGGTTTATGTTTAGGGTTAGGGTAGGTTTAGCTTTAGGTCTAGTGTTATCATTAGGGTTAAGTTTATGGTTAGGGTAATGGGTAGGGTTCAAGATAGGGTTAGGGCTAAGGTTAAGGTTAGGATTAGGGCTAGGGTTAGGATTAGGGTTAGGCCAAAGTTTAGGGTTAGGGTTAGGTTAAGTGTAAGGGTTAGGCATTGATCTAGGTTAGGGCTAGGGAGAGGGTTATGTTTACAGTCATTTCTAGCATAAGTTTAGGGTTAGGTTTAGGGCTAGGGTTAGCATTAGTTTTAGGGTTATGGTTAGTGTAATGGATAGAGTTAGAGCTAAGGTTTGGGCTATGGTTACAGTTAGGATTAGAGCTAGAGTTAGGGTGAGGTTTAGGATTGATCTAGGGTTATGTTTAGGGTAAGATTTAGGTTTTCAGCTAGGGTTAGGGCTAAAACGAGGGTTAAGGTTAGGGTTAGGGCTAGGTTTAGGTTTAGGGTAATGCTTAGGGTTAGGTTTAGAGCTATAATTAGGACTAGGTTTTGTGTGAGTTTTAGGGATAATGTTAGGTAAATGGGTAATGTAAGAGCTAGAGTTATGGTTATTGCTAGATTTAGAGTTTGTCTAGTGTTATGTTTAGTTTTTGTGTTAGGATAAGTTTTACAGCTAGGGTTTTTTTAGGGTAAGTGTCAGGGTTCAGGTTAGGATTAGGTTTAGGGTTAGGTCCAGAATGAGGACTTGGGTTAGTTCCAGGTGTAGAGTTAGTGTTTGGTTTAGGTTAAGGGTTATTGTTAGGGCTAAGGCTAGGTTTATGTCTATATTTAGGATTAGGTTTTGGTCTAGTGCTAGTGTTAGTGTTAAGTTTAGGGTTAGGTTTACTGGGAGGGCTAGTGTTAGGTTTCAGACAAGGGATAGGGTCAGGTTTAAACTTAGGTATAGTGTTAGGGTCAGAATAAAAGTCAGTGTTAGGTTTAGGGTTTGGTTTAAGTTTAGAGCTAGACTGAGGGCTAGGTTTAGGACTAGTAATAGAGTTAGGGTTTGGGGTAGGCATAGAATTAGGGGTAGGACTAGGGTAGCAATAGAGTGAGCATCTGACTAAGTGTAAGAAAAAGGGTTAGAGCTAGGATTAGGACTAGGGATAGGGTTAGGGTTAGGGCCATGATTAGGGTTAGGGGTAAAGCTAGGGTTAGGCCTTGGATTAGGGCTAGGTTTTGCATTAGGTTTAGGGCTATAGCTAATTTAAAAACTGTCTTTATGTTTAGGGCTAGTTTTAGGCTTAGGTTTAGGGTGAGGTCTAGTGTTAGGATTAGGTTTAGGGATAGGGTGATGTGTAGATCTAGGGTTAGTGTTAAGTTCAGAATCAGGGTTAGTATTAGGTTTAGGGTTAGGGTTAGGACTCAAATTAGGGCTAGGGTAAGTGCTAGTTGTAGGGTTCGTGTTTGGTTGAGGTTAAGGGTTAGGGTCAGTGCTATGGCTCAGTTTTTCTTGAGGGCTAGGGCTAGGGTTAGGGCTACTTTTCAAATTAGTATTAGGGTTAGAGCTAGTGTTAGGATGTGGTTTAGGCTTAGGGTTAAGGTTAGATTTAGAGTTAGGGTTAGATATAGGTTTAGGGCTACAGCGAAGGTTAGGGCTAGGGTTAGGGCTAGGGTTTGAGTTATCATAAGGGATAGGGTTAGAACTAGGACTAGGGCTAGGGTGAGAGTTAGAGTTAGTCTTAGTGTTACGGTTAGAATTAGGGCTTAATTAGGGCTATGATTAGAGATAGGATTAGGATTAAGGCTGAGCCTAGGTTTATGGCTAGGTTTATGATTGTGGTTATGATTAGATATGATGTTATAGCTAGCTTTAGAAGTAGGGTGAGGGTTAACATTAAGGTTAGGTCTATTGTTAGGGTTAGGTTTAGGATTAAGGCTAAGATTAGGACTAGGTTTAGGGCTAGAGTTTCTTTTAGGTTTAGGGCTTCATTAGGGCTAGGGCTAATGTCAGGTCTAGGGTTATGGTTAGACATAGTTATAGAGTTAAGATTATTAGGGTTAAGATTACGTTTATGAATATGGATAGGTGTAGGGTTCAGGTTAGGTTTAGGGTAATATATAGGTTAGGGTTAGGAATAGGATTAGGGTTATCCTAGTGTTAGCATTAAGGTTAAGTTTAGGATTAGGGTAATGGAAAAGGTTGCAGCTGGGGTTAGGGCTAGGTTTATGGTTAGGATTTAGGCTAGGGTTAGGGTTGGGTTTTGAGTTATGGCAAGGGTTATGGTTAGGGTTAGGTTTATGGTAATGGTTAGGGCTAAAATTATGGTTATGGTTAGGGTTAAAGGCAGTGTTAGGGCTCTGATTTGGGATAGGTTTTGGGTTAGGTTAGGGATATATTTAGGGGTACAGCTAATGTAAGAACTAGGGTTATGATTAGAATTAGTTTTAGTGTTAGGGCTAGGTCTAGGGTTAGGTTTAGGTTTAGGTTTTGAGTGATGTTTAGAGCTAGGGTTAGTGTTAGTGTCAGAGTCAGGGTCAGGATTTGTTTTAGGGTTAGGGATAGGACTCAAATTAGAGCTGGGTTTAGGGGTAGGTGTAGGCTTATGGTTTGGTTTATGTTAAAGGTTAGGGTTAGGACTATGGTTTGGTAGTTTTGTAGGGATAGGGCTAGGTTAGGACTAGTTTTAGGATTAGCATTAGTATGATGGCTTGTGTTAGTGAGAGGTTTAGCTTAGGGTTATGGTTATATTTATTTATTTATTTATTTTTAATATTTTATTGTTGGTTGTTCAAAACATTACATAGTTCTTGATATATCATATTTCACACTTTGATTCAAGTGGGTTATGAGCTCCCATTTTTACCCCATATACAGATTGCAGAATCACATCAGTTACACATCCATTGATTTACATATTGCCATACTAGTGTCTGCTGTGTTCTGCTGCCTTTCCTATCCTCTACTATACCCCCTCCCCTCCCCTCCCCTCCCCTCTTCTCTCTCTGCCCCCTCTACTGTCATTCATTTGTCCCCCTTGTGTTATTTTTCCCTTTCCCCTCACTTCCTCTTGTATGTACTTTTGTATAACCCTGAGGGTATCCTTCCATTTCCATGCAATTTCCCTTCTCTCTCCCTTTCCCTCCCACCTCTCATCCCTGTTTAATGTTAATCTTCTTCTCATGCTCTTCGACCCTACTCTGTTCTTAGTTACTCTCCTTATATCAAAGAAGACATTTGGCATTTTCTTTTTTAGGGATTGGCTAGCTTCACTTAGCATAATCTGTTCTAATGCCATCCATTTCCCTGCAAATTCTATGATTTTGTGATTTTTTAATGCAGAGTAATACTCCATTGTATATAAATGCCACATTTTTTTTATCCATTCATCTATTGAAGGGCATCTAGGTTGGATCCACAGTCTTGCTATTGTGAATTGTGCTGCTATGAACATCGATGTAGCAGTGTCCCTGTAGCATGCTCTTTTTAGGTCTTTAGGGAATAGACCGAGAAGGGGAATAGCTGGGTCAAATGGTGGTTCCATTCCCAGCTTTCCCAGGAATCTCCATACTGCTTTCCAAATTGGCTGCACCAATTTGCAGTCCCACCAGCAATGTACAAATGTACCCTTTTCCCCACATCCTTGCCAGCACTTGATGTTGTTTGACTTCATAATGGCTGCCAATCTTACTGGAGTGAGATGGTATCTTAAGGTGGTTTTGATTTGCATTTCTCTGACTGCTAGAGAAGTTGAGCATTTTTTCATGTACTTATTGATTGATTGTATGTCCTCCTCTGAGAAGTGTCTGTTCAGATCCGTGGCCCATTTGTTGATTGGGTTATTTGTTTTCTTATTGTTTAATTTTTTGTGTTCTGTATATTAGGGCTCTATCTGAAGTGTGAGGAGTAAAGATTTGTTCCCAGGATGTAGGCTCCCTATTTACCTCTCTTATTGTTTCTTTTGCTGAGAAAAAACTTTTTAGTTTGAGTAAGTCCCATTTGTTGATTCTAGTTATTAACTCTTGTGCTATGGGTGTCCTATTGAAGAATTTGGAGCCCGACCCCACAGTATGTAGATCGTAGCTAACTTTTTCTTGTATCAGACGCCGTGTCTCTGATTTGATATCAAGCTCCTTGATCCATTTTGAGTTAACTTTTGTGCATGGCGAGAGAAAGGGATTCAGTTTCATTTTGTTGCATATGGTTTTCCCAGCACCATTTTTTGAAGATGCTATCCTTCTTCCATTTCATGCTTTTAGCCCCTTTATCAAATATAAGATATTTGTGGTTTTGTGGATTGGTTTCTGTGTCTTCTATTCTGTACCATTGGTCCACCCGCCTCTTTTGGTACCAGTACCATGCTGTTTTTGTTACTATTGCTCTGTAGTATAGTTTGAGGTCTGGTATCGCTATACAGCCTGATTCACACTTCCAGCTTAGAGTTGTTTTTGCTATTCTGGGTCTTTTATTTTTCCATATGAATTTCATGACTGCTTTCTCTATTTCTACAAGAAATGCCGTTGGGATTTTGATTGGCATTGCATTAAACCTATGGAGAACTTTTGGTAATATCGCCATTTTGATGATGTTAGTTCTGCCTATCCAAGAACAGGGTATATTTTTCCATCTTCTAAGATCTTCTTCTATTTCTCTCTTTAGGGTTCTGTAGTTTTCATTGTATAAATCTTTCACCTCTTTTGTTAGGTTGATTCCCAAGTATTTTATTTTGTTTTGAGGATATTGTGAATGGAGTGGTTGTCCTCATTTCCATTTCAGAGGATTTGTTGCTGATATACAGGAATGCCTTTGATTTATGCATGTTGATTTTATATCCTGCCACTTTGCTGAATTCATTTATTAGCTCTAATAGTTTCTTTGTAGACCCTTTTGGGTCTGCTAGGTACAGAATCATGTCATCTGCAAATAGTGATAATTTAAGTTCTTCTTTTCCTATTTTTATGCCTTTAATTGCTTTCATCTGTCTAATTGCTCTGGCCAGTGTTTCGAGAACTATGTTGAACAGAAGTGGTGATAGAGGACATCCCTGTCTTGTTACAGATTTTAGAGGGAATGCCTTCAGTTTTTCTCCATTCAGAATGATGCTAGCCTGAGGCTTAGCATAGATTGCTTTTACAATATTGAGGTATGTTCCTGTTATCCCTAGTTTTTCCAGAGTTTTGAACATAAAGGGATGCTGTACTTTGTTGAATGCTTTTTCCGCATCTATCGAGATGATCATATGGTTCTTATTTTTAAGTCTATTGATGTGGTGAATAACATTTATTGATTTCCGTATATTGAACCAGCCTTGCATCCCAGGGATGAATCCTACTTGATCATGGTGCACAATTTTTTTGATATGTTTTTGTATCCGATTCACCAGAATTTTATTGAGGATTTTTGCATCTAGGTTCATTAGAGATATTGGTCTGTAGTTTTCTTTCTTTGAAGTGTCTTTGTCTGGTTTAGGTATCAGGGTGATGTTGGCCTCGTAGAATGAATTTGGAAGTTCTCCCTCTTTTTCTATTTCCTGAAGTAGCTTGAAAAGTATTGGTATTAGTTCCTCTTTAAAGGTTTTGTAAAACTCTGCTGTATACCCATCCGGTCCTGGGCTTTTCTTAGTTGGTAGTCTTTTGATGGTTTCTTCTATTTCCTCAATTGATATTGGTCTGTTTAGGTTGTCTATATCTTCCTGACTCAATCTGGGCAGATCATATGACTTAAGAAATTTATCAATGCCTTCACTATCTTCTAATTTATTGGAGTATAAGGATTCAAAATAGTTTTTGATTATCTTCTGTATTTCTGAAGTGTCTGTTGTGATATTGCCTTTTTCATCCTGTATGCTATTAATTTGAGTTCTCTCTCTTCTTCTCTTCACTAGCATGGCTAAGGGTCTGTCGATTTTGTTTATTTTTTCAAAGAACCAACTTTTAGTTTTGTCAATTTTTTCAATTGTTTCTTTTGTTTCGATTTCATTAATTTCAACTCTGATTTTCATTATTTCTTGCCTTCTACTTCTTTTGCTGTTGTTTTGCTCTTCTTTTTCTAGGATTTTGAGATGAAGTATGAGATCATTTATTTGTTGTTGTTTTTTTTTTCTTTTTTTAAGGAATGAACTCCAAGCAATGAATTTTCCTCTTAGAACTGCTTTCAATGTGTCCCATAGATTCCAATATGTTGTATCTGTGTTTTCATTTATCTCTAAGAATTTTTAAATTTCCTCCTGGATGTCTTCTATAACCCATTGATCATTCAGTAACCTATTGTTCATTCTCCAAGTGATGCATGATTTTTCCTTCCTTCTTTTATCCATGATTTTCAGTTTCATTCCATTGTGATCAGATAAGATGCATGGTATTATCTCTACTCCTTTATATTGTCTAAGAGTTCCCCTGTGACATAATATATGATCTATTTTTGAGAAGGATCCATGTGCTGCTGAGAAAAAAGTATAACTGCTTGATGTTGGGTGGTATATTCCATATATGTCAATTAAGTCTAGGTTATTAATTGTGTTATTGAGTTCTATAGTTTCCTTATTCAACATTTGTTTGGAAGATCTGTCCAGTGGTGAGAAAGGTGTGTTGAAGTCTCCCATGATTATTGTATGGTGGTCTATTAGACTCTTGAACTTGAGAAGAGTTTGTTTGATGAACATACCTGCACCATTGTTTGGGGCATACATATTTATGATTGTTATGTCTTGTTGGTGTATGGTTCCCTTAAGCAGTATGTAGTGTCCCTCTTTATCCCTTTTGAGTAACTTTGGCTTGAAATCTATTTTATTTAATATGAGTATGGACACTCCTGCTTGTTTCCGAAGTCCATATGAGTGATATGATTTTTCCCAACTTTTCACCTTCAGTCTATGTATGTCTTTTCCTATCAAATGCATCTCCTGTAGGCAGCATATTGTTGGGTCATGTTTTGTGATCCATTCTACTAGCCTGTGTCTCTTAATTGGTGAGTTTAAGACATTAACATTTAGGGTTATTATTGAGATATGGGTTGTTCTTCCAGCCATGTTTGTTTATTTTTGTTACTAAACATGGTTTGTTTTCCTCTTTGATTATTTTCCCCCTTTACTGTACTACCTGCCACTGTTGGTTTTCATTGTTATTTTCCATTTCCTCTTCCTGTAATGTTTTGCCGAGGATTTTTTGGAGAGATGGTTTTCTAGCCGCAAATTCTTTTCACTTTTGTTTATCGTGGAAGGTTTTAATTTCATCTTCCAGCCTGAAGCTTAATTTCACTGGATACACAATTCTTGGTTGGAACCCATTTTCTCTCAGTGTTTGAAATATGTTATTCCAGGATCTTCTAGCTTTCAGAGTCTGTGTTGAAAGATCAGCTGTTATCCTGATTGGTTTACCCCTAAATGTAATCTGCTTCCTTTCTCTTGTAGCTTTTAAAATTCTCTCCTTAGGGCTGGGGATGTGGCTCAAGCGGTAGCGCACTTGCCTGGCATGCGTGCGGCCCGGGTTCGATCCTCAGCACCACATACAAACAAAAATGTTGTGTCCACGGAAAACTAAATAAATAAATAAATATTTAAAAAAAAAAAAAAATTCTCTCCTTATTCTGTATGTTGGGCATCTTCAATATAATGTGTCTAGGTGTGGATCTCTTATGATTTTGCACATTCAGCATCCTGTAGGCTTCTAGGATTTGAGGTTCTGTCTCATTCTTCAAGTCTGGGAAGTTTTCTCATATTATTTCATTGTATAGATTGCTCATTCCTTTGGTTTGGACCTCTATACCTTCCTGTATCCCAATGACTATTAAGTTTGGTCTCTTAATGTTATCCCATATTTCTTGGATGTTCTGCTCATGGTTTCTTAACAGTCTTGCTGAGCTGTCTATGTTCTTTTCAAGTTGAAATACTTTGTCTTCATTGTCTGATGTTCTATCTTCTAAGTGTTCTACTCTGCTGGTAGTATTCTCAATTGAGTTTTTAAGTTGGTTTATTGCTTCCTGCCTTTCTAGGATTTCTGTTTGTTTGTTTTTTATAACCTCTATCTCCCTGTATAGTTGATCTTTTGCTTCTTGGATTTGTTTATGTAATTCATTGTTGAAGTGATCTTTCATTGTCTGATTTTGCTGTCTGATGTCTTCTTTGAGACTCCAGATCATCTGAAGCATGTATATCCTGAATTCTTTATCTGACATTCCATCTGCTGCAGATATTACCTCTTCTAACGTTGAGTTGACCTGCATTGCTTGTGATCCTTTCTTTCCTTGTCTCTTCATTCTGTTCGTGTTTCTTTCTGCTTGGTGAAACTGTTGTGCTATTGAATTTTCCCCCTATATATTTATATTGGTCTTGCATAGTTGCAAAGTCTCCCTCGCAGGCGCGGGCAGTGGCTCTGCCCCTCCTCCAATTGGGGCAATGTGCCTACCACACCGGCAGGCCACTGGGCCTGTTCTGCCGGTCGGTAGCAGGTCCGCCTACCTTGCAGTTGCGGGCGGTGGCTCTGTTCCTCTGCAGGCCGCTAGGCTTGTTCTGTCGGTGGTTGCAGTTCTGCCTACTTTCAGGCGCAGGCAGTGGCACTGCCCCTCTGCAGGCCTCTGTGGCTGTTCTGCCAGTGGGTCGCATGTCCGCCTACCTTGCAGGCATGGGGGGGCAACTCTACCCTTCCGCAGGCCACTGGGTCTGTTCTGTCTGTCGGTTGCAGGTCTGGCCTTTTCTGTTGGTGGTCAGAGTTCTGCCTACCTTGCAGGCGTGGGGGGAGGGCGCAGTTCTGCCTCTCAGCAGGCCGTTGCTCCTGTTCTGCCGGTGGGTCGCAGGCCCGCCTACCTTGCAGGAGTGGTTGGCAGCTTTGCCCCTCCATGGGCCTCTGGGCCTTCTGTCAGTGGTCACAGTTCCGCCTACCTGGCAGGTGCTGGGGGGTGGGGTAGGGGGCGGCTCTGCCCCTCAGCAGGCCACTGGGCCTGTTCTGTGGGTGGTCACAGTTCAGTCTACCTTGCAGGCACGGGGGGAGGGGTGTCTCTGCCTCTCAGCAGGCCGCTGCTCCTGTTCTGCCGGTGGGTCGCAGGCCCGCCTACCTTGCAGGTGTGGTTGGCAGCTCTGCCCCTCCGCGGGCCACTGGGCCTTTTCTCTTGGTGGTCACAGTTCCGCCTACCTGGCAGGCGCAGGGGGTGGGGGGCGGCTCTGCTCCTCAGCAGGCCGCTGTGCCTGTTCTGCTGGTGGGTCGCCGGGTTATGGTTATATTTAGAGTTAGGATTAGATATAGGATTAGGGCTAGAGCTAGGGTTAGGGCTAATGTAAAGAGGCAAGTAATAGGAATACGGTAAGTGATAGGGTTAGCACTAGAAATACGTCTAAGGCAAGAGTTAGACTTAGGGCTAGGGTTAGGTTAGGTTTAGGGCTAAATTAAGGCTAGGATTAGGTCTAGTGTTTGTATTAGGGTTAGGCCTAGTTTTAGGCTTAGGTTTAGGTTTGGGGATAGGGATAGGTTTAGGGGAATGGATTGGGTTAGAGCTAGTTTTAGGGATAGGTCGAAGGTTAGAATTTTGGTTAGGGCTAGGGTTATGGTTTGGTTTAGTAATAAGGCTAGTTTTAGATCTAGGATGAGGGCTAGGGTTTGGTTTAGGGTTATGGCAAGAATTAGGGCTAGGGCTAGTGTCAGGTCTACGCTTACATTAGGGATAGATTGAGGGTTACATTTATAGCTAGGTCTAGTGTAAGGGTTAGGTTTAGGGTAAGGGTCAGGTTTAGAGCTAGGGGTATTATAAGGGTTAGAAATACGTTTCAGGTTTGGTTTAGTTTAGGGTTTAGGTTTAGAGCTTGAATTAGGATTAGGTTTTGGTTAGGCTAATATTGGTTTAGGTTTAGGGTTCATGTTAGGTGTAGGGTAATTGATAGGGTTAGAGATAGCAAAAGGGTTAGGGTTAGGCCTAGAGTTAGCCTTAGGGTTACGGTTGTGCTTAGGATAATGGATAGGGTTAGGGCTAGGGGTATGGTTAGTATTAGGGCTAGAGTTAGGGTTAGGCCTAGGATTAGGGTTAGATTTATGTTTAGTGTATGGTTTAGAGTTTGAGATAGGTTTAGCACTAGCACAAGGTTTAGGGTTAGGGTTAGGTCTAGGTTATAGTTATGGTTAGGGTTAAGGTTAGTGTTAAGTTTAGGGCTAGGCTTATCATTATGTTTAGAGTATTGGATAGGGTTTGATGTCATGTTAGGGTTAGGGTTAGGATTAGGTTTCGGCTTAAGGTTAGGGTTAGGGATAGGTTTAGGTTTAGGTTTAGGGTAATGGTTAGGGTTTGAGCAAGGGTTAGCTCTATGACAAGGGTTAGGTTTATGGTTATGTCTAGGGTTATGGTTAGGGTAGATTTAGGGTAAGGGCTAGAGTTATCATCATGGTTAGAGTTAGGGTTAGGGTAATGGGTAGTGTTAGAGCTAGGGTTAGGGCTATGGTTATCATAAGGATAGGGTTAGAGTTAGGTTAATATGTAGGCTTAGAACCAGGGTTAAGAATAGGGTTAAGGTTAGGATTAGGGCCAGGTTTAAGGTTAGGTTTAGGTTTAGGCCATGGGTTGGTTTTAGGGTTAGGTTAAGATCAAGGGTTAGGGATTGAGCTAGTGTATGGACTAGGATGAAGATTAGGGTTAGAGTCAATGTAAGGATTAGGGCTAGGTTTAGCATTAGGGTTAGGGTAATGGATAAAGTTACAGGTAGGTTTTGGCCTATGGTGATGGCTAGTTTCAGGGTTAGTGATATGGCTAGGTCTAATTTTAGGGTTTTGTTTTTTGTTAGGATAAGGTTTAGAGCTAGGGTTTTTTTTAGGGTAAGGGTCAGTGTTCGGGTTAGGGTTAGGTTTATTGTTAGGGCCAAATTAGGACTACAGTTTGGTCTAGGGGTAGGGTTAGTGTTTGGATTCGATTAAGGGTTATTTTTAGGGCTAGGGCTAAGTTTTTGTTTAGAGCTAGGCCTAGAGTTATCACTAGATGAAAGATTGAGTGTAGGTCTAGGTCTAGTGTTAGGGTTAGGTTTAGGTATAGGGTAACAGGTAGTGTCAATGTTAGGGGTTAGGTTTAGGTATAGGATAACAGGTAGTGTCAATGTTAAGGTTATCATTTAGGGTTAGGGTCAGGTTTAAACCCATGGTTAGTGTTAGGGTCAGAATAAGGGTCAGGTTAAGGGTTAGGGTTTGGGATAGTGATAGAGCTAGATTGAGGGTTAGGGTTAGGACTAATAATAGAGTTAAGTTTTGGGTTAGGCTAAGAATTAGGTTTAGGACTAGGGTAGCTTTAGGGTTAGAGTTTGGCTTAGTGTAAGGGATAGGGTTAGAGGTAGTGTTAGGGCTAGGATTAGGGTTAGGGTTAGGTCTAGGGTTAGGGCTATGTTTAAGATTACGTTTAAGGTTAGGTTTAGGGGAAGGGATGGGGTTATAGCTAGGTTTAGGGCTAGGGTGATGAGTAGAATTAGGTTTAGGTCTAGGGTTAGGTTTGTGTTAGGATTAAGGCTAGATTTGGTGTTATGATGAGGGCTAGGGTTTGTGTTAGGGTTAAGGCAAGTTTTAGGGATAGGGATAATGTCAGGTTTAGGGTTACAACTAGGGGTAGTTATAGGGTTACGTTCATGGCTAGGTCTAATATTAGGTTTAGTGCAAGGGCCAGGTTAAGAGTAAGGTGTATTTTTAGGGTCAAGGTCAGGTTTCAGGTTTGTGTTAGGTTAATTATTAGGGTTAGGGCTCAAATTAGTGTTAGGGTTAGAATTAGGGTTAGGTTTATGGATAGGTTTAGGTTTAGGATTCAGGTTAAGATTAGGGTAATTTGTAGGGTTAGGGTTAGTGATAGGGTTAGGGTTAGGCCTAGGGTTAGCATTTGGGTTAGGGTTATTTTTAGGGTAATAAATAGCATTAGAGCTAGGGTTAGGCCTAGGGTTTTGGATAGGATTAGGTCTAGAGTTAGGGTTAGGGAGAGGCTAGGGCTAGGGTTATGGTTTGGGTTAGGTTTAGGGTAGAGGTTAGGTTTTGAGCTGGAGTTAGTGCTAGGATGAGGGTTAGGTTTAGTATTATTTCTAGGGTTAGATTTATGGTTAAGCCTAGGGTTAGTGTTAGGGTACGGCTAAGGTTATCTTTAGAGTTAGGTTAATGGATAAGGTTAGATGTTGGGCTAGGGTTAGGTGTAGTTTTAGGTTTAGGGTTAGTGTTAGGGTTAGGGCTAAGATTATCATTAGAGTTAGGGTAATTTATAGGGTTAGATGTCAGGTTAGGTTTGAGGTAGTTTTAGGTTTAGGGTTAGTGTTAGGGTTTGGGAAGGGTTAGTGTTAGAGTAAGGGTTAGGGTTTTATCTAGGATTAAGGCTAGGAGGAGGGTTAGGTTTATGGTTAGGTCTAGGATTAGGATTACAATTAGGATTACAGCTAAGGTTATCATTAGGGTTAAGTTTTGGTTTAGGATAATGGATAATTTTAGAGATAGTATTAGGGCTAGTGTTAACATTAGGATTAGAGCTAGGATTCGGATTAGGCTTAGGGATAGGGCTAGAGTTATGTTTAGGTTTCGGTTTTGGGTTTTATCTAGGGTTAGGTCTAAGGCGAGGGTTTAGGTTAGCATGAGGGTTAGGCTTAGGGTAAGGGATAAGGCTAGGTTAGGGTTAGGGTTATGCTTTGGGCTATATTTAGGCCTAGGATGAGGGCTAGGTTTTGTGTTAGGTTTACAGTTAGTTTTAGTGCTATGGTAATGTAAGGGTTATGTTTGCATTTATGGCTAGGCCTAGTGTTTGGTTTAGGGTTCGGTTAGGGTCAGTTTTATAGCTAGGGTTAGTGTTAGTGTCAGGGTCTGTGTTTGAATTAGGGTTAGGGTTAGGGCTAGAGCCATAATTAGGATTGATTAGGTCTAGAGGTAAGGTTAGTGTTTGGCTTAGGTTAAGGGTTTTCATTAGAGCTAGGGCTAGGTTTTTGTTTAGGTCTTGGTTAAAGATATGGCTAGATTTAAAATTAGGTGTAATCTAGGGCTAGTGTTATGGTTAGGTTTAGATATAGGGTTATGGGTAGGGCTAGTTTTAGTGTTTGGTTTAGGTTCAGGGTCAGAATAAGGGTCAGGATTAGGATTATGATTTGGGTTATGGTTATAACAAGAATGAGGGCTAGGGTTAGGACAAGTAATAGGGTTAGGATTTGGGTTAGACTAAGAATGAGTTTTAGGACTAGGGTCAACATTAGGGTTGGGGTTTGGCTAGGGTAAAGGATAAGGTTAGAGCTAGGGTTAGAGCTAGGCTTTGGGTTAGGGTTGGGGCTAGTGTTAGGGTTAGAGTGAAAGCTAGAGTTAGGTATCAGATTTGGCTAGGTTTTGGTTAGCATTAGGTTTAATGTTATGGCTAGTGTATGATCTAGCATTATGATTTGAACCAGTTTTAGAATTAGGGTTAGGACTAGGTCTAGTGTTAGGGTAAGGTTTAGGTTTAGGGTGATGTTTAGAGGTAGGGTTAGTGTTAATGTCAAAGACAGGTTCAGGGGTAGTTTTAGGGTTAAGATTAGGACTCAAATTAGGGCTAGGCTTAGGGCTAGAGGTAAGGTTAGTGTTTGGATTAGGTAAAACTTTAGGGTTAGTCTTATGGCTCAGTTTTGTTTTAGGGTTAAGCCTATGGTTAGGACTTATTTTAAGATTAGCGTTAAGGTTAGGGCTAGTGTTATGGTTAGGTTTAGGTGTAGAATTAAGGTTAGATTTAGAGTTAGGCTTAGATCTAGGGTTAGGGCAAGGCGTAAGGTTAGGGCTAGTGTTATTCTAGACTATGGCTAGGAATAAGTTTACAGTAAGTGATAGGGTTAGAATTAGGTCTAGGGCTAGGGCAGAGTAGTCTTAAAGCTAGGGTTAGGGTTAGGTTTAGAATTAGGTCTAGGGTTAGTGTTAGGGTTAGTACTAGGGTTAAGGTTAGTGATAGGGTGTTAGGGTTAGGATTTGGGATAGGTTTAGGGTAAGCAATGGGGTTATAATTAGGTTTAGGGCTAGGGAAAGGGTTAGAATTAGGGTTAGGGTTATGATTAAGGATTGGTTTGGGGCTAGGATGAGAGCTAGTGTTCATGTTAGTGTTAGGGCTAGGATTAGGGCTAGGGCTAATGTTAGGTCTAGGGTTACAGTTAGGGATGTTTCGGGTTATGTTAATGGTTAGGTCTAGTGTAAGGGTTAGATTTAGAGTAAGGGTTAAGTTTAGTGCTATGCGTATTATTAGGGTCAGTGTACGGATTTAGGTTTGGTTTAGGTTAAGGTTTAGGTTTAGGGCTCGAATTAGCATTAGTGTTAGAGTTAGGGTTAGGGTAATGAATAGGCTTAGGATTGGGTTTCAGTTTAGTTTTAGGGCAATGGATAGGTTTAGGGATTGTAATAGGGTTATGGTTAAGCCTAGGGTTAGCATTAGGGTTAGGATTTTGGTTAGGGTAATAGATAGATTTAGAGCTAGGGTTAGGGCTAGTGTTATGTTTAGGATTAGGGCTAAGGTTAGGGTAGTGGATAGAATTAGAGCTATGGTTAGGGCTAGGTTAAAGTTAGGATTAGGGCTGGTGTAAGGATAGGGTTTGGGATAGGGCTAGGGTCATGTTAAGGGTAAAGGTTAGGCTTTGAGCTAGGGTTAGGTCTAAAGCGAGTCTTTGGTTTAGGGTTAGGGATAGGATTAGGTTCAGGATTACACTTAGGGCTATGTTCAGGCCTAGGATTAGGGCTAGGTTTTGTGTTAGTTTAGGCCTAGGGTTAGGGCAATGGGTTATGTAAGAGCTAGAATTATGATTAGGGCTAGTTTTAGGGTTAGGGTTATGGCTAGGTGTCGTGTTAGGATTAGGTTTTGCGTTAGGGTGAGCTTTGGAGCTAGGATTTTGTTAGGGTCAAGGCCAGTGTTCAGGTTAGAGTTAGTGTTGAGATTAGTGCCAGAATTAGGACTAGGGTTAGGTCTAGGGGTTGGGTTAGTGTTTGGGTTATGTTAAGGGTTATTGATAGGGCTGGGCTAGGTTGTTGTTCAAGTCTAGGGCTAGAAATATGGCTAGATTTAGGATTATGTTTAAGTCTAGGGATCGTGTTAGGTTTAGATTTAAGTATAGGATTACCAGTAGGGCTAATGTTAGGGTTCAGTTTCGGGTTAGGGTCAAGTTTAGACCTACAATTAGAGTTAGGGCTTGGGTTAGGTTAAGGTTTAGGGTTAGGGCTCGAATTAGCTTTAGGGTTAGCGTGAGGGTAATGATAGGTTTAGGTTTAGGGTTCAGATTAGGTTTAGGTTAATGAAATAAGTTAGGGTTAGGGATAAGTTTAGGGTTATGCCTAGGGTTACCATTAGAGTTATGGTTATGTTTAGGGTAATGGATAAGGTTAGAGCTAGTGATAGGGCTAGGGTTATGGTTAGAATTCTGGGTAGTGTTAGGGTAAGATTTAGGGCTGGGTTAGGGTTAGGTTTAGTGTTAGGGTTAAAGCTAGGTTTAAGGCTCAGATTAGGGCTTGGTTTGGGGGTTGGTAAGGGTAGGGTTAGGGCTATGGCTAATGTATGAACTAGTTTTACAATTAGTGCTAGTTTTAGTGTTAGGGTTAGGTCTAGTTCTATTGTTATGGTTAGGTTTAGGGTTAGGGTGATGTTTAGAGCAAGGATTATTGTTAGGGTTAGTGTCAGAGTCAGGGTTATTTTTCGGGTTAGGGTTAAAACTCGAATTAGGGCTAATGTTAGTATTAGGTGTACGGTTTGGGTTTTGTTTAGGTCAAGGGTTAGGGATATAAATTGGTTTTCTATTAGGCCTAGGGATACAGTTATGGCTAGATTATGGATTAGAATCAGGGTTCGGGCTAGTATTAGGTGAGGTTTAGGCTTAGAATTAGTGTTAGATTTAGAGTTAAGGTTAGATCTATGGTTAGGGCAAGGGTTAGGGTTATGGTAACGAATATGATTAGAACTAGGAATACAGCTAGGGTGAGAATTAGTGTTAATCTTAGTAGTAGTCTTAGGGTTAGTGTTAGGGTTAAATTAGGGCTAGGATTAGGGATAGGGTTAGGGCTGAATTAGGGCTAGGATTAGAGCTAGAGTTAGGGTTAGGTTTAGGGCTAAATTAGGGCTAGGATTAGGGCTAGGGTTAGTGTTAGGGTTACGCCTAAATTAGGGCTAGTATTAAGGCTAGAGTTAGTGTTGGGGTTACAACAAGGGGTTGGGCTAGAGTTAGAGTTAGCACTGACATTAAGGTTATGTTTAGGGGAATGGGAGTGGTTATAGCTAGCTTTAGGGCTAGGGAGCGGGTTAGAATTAGGATTAGTCCTAGGGTTATGGTTCAGTTTAGGATTAAGGCTAGGTTTAGGGCTAGGTTAAGGGCTAGGGTTTCTGTTAGGGTTATGGCTAGGACCAGGTCTAGGGCTAAAATCAAGTCTAGGGTTAATAATAAGTATAGTTTTAGGGTTAGGTTATGGCTAGGTCTAGTGTAAGAGTTAGGTTTAGTTTAAAGGTCAGCTTTAGGGCTAGGGTTACTTTAGGGTCAGGGTCAGGGTCAGGGTTAGCATTTGGTTTAGATAAATGTTTAGGGTTAGGGCTCGAATTAGCATTAGGGTTAGGTTTAGGGTTAGCATAATGGATAGGGTTTAGTTTAGGTTTCAGTTAAAGTTTAGGGTAATGGATAGGTTAGGTTTAGCGATCAGATTAGGGTTAGTATTATGGTTAGGGTTATGTTTAGGGTAATGGATAGGTTTAGAGCTAGGGTTAGGGCTAGGTTATGGTTTGCATTAACTCTAGAATTAGGACTAGGTTTAGGGATAGGGCTGGTGTGTGATTTAGGGTACGTTTTAGAGTTAGGGTAAGTGCTACGTTTAGGGCTAGGGTTATGGTTAGGTTAGGGTAAGGGTTAGTGTTTGAGCTAGGGTTAGGGCTAAGATGAGGGTTATGTTTAGGTTTAGGTCTAGGTTTACATTTATGGTTAGAGTTAGTTTTAGTGTTAGGAATAGAGTTTTAATTAGGGTTAGGATAATATCTATGGTTAGAGCTAAAGTTCAGGCAAGATTTAACATTAGGATTAAGGTTAGGGTTAGGGTTAGGGTTTAGGATAGAGCTAGGGTTATGTTTAGTGTAAAGATGAGGCTTTGAGCTAGGGTTAGATCTAAGGTGAGACTTAGGTTAGGGCTAGGTTTAGGGCTAGGGTTAGGCTGAGCATTATGCTTAGAGCTAAATTTAGGCCTAGTATTAGGGCTAGGTTTTTTGTTAGGTTTAGGACAATGCATAATGTAAGAACTAGGGTTATGTTTAGGGCTAGTTTTAGGGTTAGGATTATGGCTAGGTCTAGTGTTAGGTCTAGATTTTTGGTTAGTGTCAGGTTTAAAGCTAGTTTAAGTGTTAGAATCAGGGTCAGTTTTGGGGATAGTGTTAGGGTTAAGTTTAGAGCCAGAATTAGGACTAGGTTTAGGTCTAGAGGTAGGGTAAGTGTTCGGTTTAGGTTAAGGGTTAATGTTAGGGCTAGTGCTAGGTTTTTGTTAGGTCTAGGGCTAGAGTTATAGGTATATTTAAGATTAGCTTTGGGTCTAGGTCTAGTGTTAGGCTTAGGTATATGTGTAGGTATAGTTTTACCAGTAGTGCTAGTGTTAGGATTTGGTTTAGTGTTAGGGTCAGGTTTAGACCTGGGTTACTGTTAGTGTCAGATAAGTGTCAGGGTTAGGTTTAGAGGTAGAATGAGGGCTAGGGTTAAGACTAGTAATATGGTTAGAGTTTAAGTTAAGCTAAGGATTAGGATTAGAACTAGGGTTAGCATTTGGATTAGGGTTTGGCTTAGTGTAAGGAATAGGGTTAGAGTTAGGGTTAGGTCTAGTGTTAGGGTTAGGCTTATGGCTAGTATTAGGGTTAAACCTAGGGTTAGGGCTCAGATTAGGGATAGAATTTGTGTTAGGGTTAGGGCTATGGTTAGGAAAATGACTAATGTATGAACTAGGGTTATGATTAAGGATAGTTTTAGGGTTAGGTTAAGGATAGATATAGTGTTAGTTTTAATTTAAGGTTATGGTGATTTTTAGAGCTGGAATTAGTGTTATGGTCATTGTCAGGGTCAGGGTTAGTCTTAGAGTTACTTTTAGGGCCAGTTGTAGGGTTAGGGTTTGATTTAGGTTAAGGTTTAGGATTAGGGCTATGGCTTGGTTTTTGTTTATGGCTAGGGCTAGGGATAGGGCAAGTTTTAGGATTAGCATTATGGTTAGGGGTAGTGTTAGGGTTTGGTTTAGGCTTATTGTTACAGTTAAATTTAAATTTAGGTTTAGATTTAGACTTAGGCTTAGATCTAGGATTAGGATTAAGGCTAAGGATAGAACTAGGGCTAGGGCTAGGGCAAGAGTTAGAGTTAGTCTTATGGCTAGGTTTAGGGTTAGGATAGGATTAAGTAAAGGCTAGTATCAGCACTAGGCTTTGGGTTAGGCCTAGGTTTAGGGCGAGGGTTAGGGTTAGTTTCTGTGTTAGGGTTAGGGCTAGCGTTAGGGCAATGGCTAATGTAAGAACTAGGGTTATCATTAGGGTTAGCTTTAGTGTTAGGGTATGGGTTAGGTTTACTGTTAGGGTTAGGTTTAAGGTTAGGGTGATTTTTATAGTCAGCATTCATGTTAGGATAGGATTCAGGGTCAGGCGTAGTTTTAGGGTTAGACTTAGGACTCAACTTAGGGCTAGGGTTACTGTTAGGGTTCAGTTTAGGGTTAAGGCGTGTTTAGAGCTAGGGTGAGTGTTAGGATAATAGTCAGGGTCAGGGTTGATTTTAAGGTTAGGGTTAGGACTTGAATTAGGGCTAGGGTTAGGTCTAGTTGTAGTGTTATGTTTTGGTTTAAGTTAAGGTTAGGGTTAGGACTAATACTCGGTTTTGTTTTAGTCCTAGGGTTAGAGTTTGGACTAATGTTATTGTGCCTTAGGCTTAGTGTAAGGGTTAAATTTGGAATTAGGGTTAGATCTAATTTTAGGGCTAGAACTAAGGATAGGGAAAGGATTATGGCTAGGTTTATGGTTATGGTAAGGGATAGGGTTAAAACTAGGGATAGGGATAGGGCTAGGACGACAGTTAGTCTTAGGGCTAGGGTTAGGATTAGAGATAGGACTCAATTAGGGCTAGGATTAGGGCTAGGTTTAGTGTTTAGTTTAAGCCTAGGGTTAGGGTTAGGGTTAGGGTTTAGAATTAGAGTTTAGAGTTAGGGCAAAGTTTGGGGTAAGGGATAGCTTTATAGCTAGGTTTATAAGTAGGGTGATGGTTATAATTAGGGTTAGGGCTATGGTTAGGTTTAGGGTTATGATTAAAGCTAGGTTTAGGGCTAGGATGAAGGCTGGGGTTCTTTTTTAGGGTTAGGGCTAGGATTAGTGCTAGAGCTAAGTTCAGGTCCAGAATTGTGGTTAAAGATAGTTTTAGGGTTAGGATTATGGGTACATCTATTGTAAGGGTTAGGTTTAGGGTTGTGTCAGGTTTAGAGCTAGGGATATTATTAGGGTCAAGTTCAGGGTTAGGGTTTCATATAGGTTAAGTTTTAAAGTTAGGGCTTGAATTAGCATTAGGGTTAGGGCTAGGGTATGTTAATGGATAGAGTTAGAAATCAGTTTAGGGCTAGGGTCATGGTTAAGATTAGGACTAGGTTTTGGGTTGTTAGTGCTAGGGTTAGGGTTATGGATAATGTAAGTACTAGGGTTATGATTAAAACTAATTTTAGTGTTTTAGGGCTAGGTTTAGTGTTAGGTTTAGGTTTAGGGTTAGGTTGATATTTAAACCTTGGGTTAGTGTTATGGTCAGAGTAGGGGTCAGGGTTAGTTTTAGGGTTTGGCTTAAAACTTGAATTACGGCTGGGGTTAGGGCTAGGTGTAGGGTTAGGGCTTGGTTTATGTTAAGGGTTAGGGTTAGAGCTTTGTCTCAGTTTAGTTTAGGGCTAGGGTTAGGGTTAGGGCAATTTTTAGGATTATTGTTAGGGTTAGGGCTAGTCTTAGAATTAGGCTTAGGCTTCCATTTAGGGTTAAATTTAGAGTTAGGTTTTTATCTAAGGTTAGTCCTAGGGCTAAGGATAGGGCAAGGGTTAGGACTAGGATTTGGGATAGGGTTAGTTTTATGGGAAGGGAGAAGATTAGAATGAGTGATAGGGCCAGTGTGAGAGTTGCAGTTATTCTTAGGGCTAGAGTTAGGGTTAGGGTTAGGGATAGGGCTACATTTTGGCTAGGGTTAGAGCTAATTTTAGAATTAGCATCAGGCTTAGGCATCAAGTTAGGGTTAGATTTAAAGTTATTTTCGATCTATTGTTAAAGCTAAGGCTAAGGATAGGGCAATTGTGACAACAAGGGTTAGGGTTAGAGTTAGGGTTATGTTTAGGGTAAGGGATGTGGTTTTGGCTAGGTTTAGGGCTAGGGCAAGGGTTAGTATTAGGGTTAGGGCTAGAGTTACTGTTAGGGTTATGATTAAGGCTAGGTTTATGGCTAGGATGAAGTTTAGGGTTTGTGTTAGGGTGAGGGATAGTATTAGGGCTAGGGCTAATGTCAGGTCTAGTGTTATATTTAGGGCTAGATTTAGTGTTGGGTTTATGGCTTGGTCCAGTGTAAGGATTAGGTTTAGGGTAAGATTCAGGTTTATATCTAGGGTTTTTTTTTTAGAGTTAGGGTCAGGATTAGGGTTTGGGTTAGGTTAGGGTTTAGGTTTAGGGTAATGACAGGGTTAGTTTTAGGGTTTAGGATTGGTTTAGATAATGGATAGGGTTAGGGTAGGCCTCGGGTTAGCTTAAAGTTAGGGTTATTGTTAGGGTAATGGATAGGTTTAGACCTAAGTTTAGGGCTAGGGTTTTGTACAGGATTAGGGCTAGTTTCAGGTTAGGGTTAGGTTTAAATTTAGGGTTAAAGCTAGGTTTAGGACTCAGATGAAGGCTATGTTTTGGGTTAGGTTAGGGCTAGCGTTAAGGCTACGGCTAATGTATGAAGTAGGGTTATGATTAGCACTAGTTATAGGTTTAGGGTTAGGGCTAGGTATAGTGTTAGGTTGAGGTTTATGGTGAAGAAGATGTTTAGAGCCAGGGTTATTGTTAGGGTCAGAGTCAGGGTCAGGATTAGTTTTTGGGTTAGGGTTACCACTAGAATTAGGGATATGGTTAGGGCTAGGTATAGGGTTAGAGTTTGGTTTAGGTTAAGGGTTAGGGTTATGGCTATGACTCAGTTTTGTTTTAGGACTAGAGTTAGAGTTAGAGCTAGATGTAAGATTAGCATTAGCGATAGGGCTAGTGTTAGGTTTGGGTTTAGGCTTAGGGTTCGGGTTAGATTTAGAGTTAGGGTTAGATCTACGCTTATGGACAGGGCTATGAATAGGGCCAGGGTTACACCAAGGGTTAGGGCTAGGATTAGGTTTCTACTAATGGATAGAGTTAGAACTAGGGTTAGGGTTAGAGTGAGAGTTAGAGTTTGTCTTTGGCTAGAGTTAGGGTTAGGGTTAGGGATAGGGCTAAATTAGGGCTAAGATTAGGGCTAGGGTTAGTGTTAGGGTTAGGCCTAGGTTTTAGTTAGGGATAATATTAAGGCTATGTTCATGGCTAGATAAGGGCTAGGGTTCGTGTTAGGGTTAGGGCTAGGATTAAGGCTAGGGTTAATATCAGGTCTAGAGTTAAGGTTAGGAATAGATTTAGGGTTAGAGTTAGTCTTAGGGCTAAGGTTAGGATAGGGTTAGAGATAGAGCCAAATTGGGGCTAGAGTTAGGGCTAGGTTTTGTGTTTAAGCCTAGGGTTAGGGTTAGGGTTAGGTTTAAATTTAGGGTAAGGGATAACATTATAGCTAGACGTTATAGGTCAGTTAGGGTAAGAGGTTTAAATTTAGGGTAAGGGATAACATTATAGCTAGATGTTATAAGTCTAGTGTAAGGGTTTGTTACGGTAAGAGGTTTAAATTTAGGGTAAGGGATGACGTTATAGCTAGACATTATAGGTCTAGTGTAAGGGTTATTTAGGGTAAGAGTCAGGTTTATACCAAAGGAATTATTAGGGTCACAGTCAGTGTTAAGGTTTGGTTTAGGTTTGAGGTTAGGTTAGGGCTCGAATTAGCATTAGGGTCATGTTTAGTATAAAGATTGGTTTAGGTTTAGGGTTCAGGGTAGCTTTAGGGTAATTGATAGGTTTGGGGAAAGCAATAGGGTTAGGGTTAAGCCTAGGATTAGCATTATGGTAAGGTTATGTTTAGGGTAATGGATACAGTTAGAGTTAAGGTTAGGGCTAGGGTTATGTTTAGGATTAGGACTTGTGTTAGGGTTAAGGTGAGTGTTAGAACTAGGATTAGGTTTAGGGTTATGTTTAGTGTAAGGGTTAGGTTCTGAGGTATGATTATGGCTAGGCTGAGAGGTTCAGAATTAGATCTAGGGATAGTATTATAGTAAATTGTGGGTTAGGGTTGGGGTTAGGGTTAGACCCACATTTAGTGTTAGGGTCAGAATAAGGGTCAGGTATAGGGTTAGGGTTTGGGATAGTGTTAGAGCTAAAATGAAGGCTAGGTTTAGGACTATGGGTTAGGGTTTTGGTTACTCTAAGGACTAGTGATAGGTCTAGGGTTACTCTTAGGTTTAGGGTTTTGCTTAGGGTAAGGGATTGATTTAGATCTAGGGTTAGGGCTATGGTTAGAGTTAGAGTTAGAGTTAAAGCTAGGTTTAGGGGCTCAGTTTAGGGCTATTTTTTGTGTTAGGTTTAGGGCTAGGATTAGGGCAACGGCTAATGTAAGAACTAGGGTTACCCTTAGGGTTAGTTTTAGGGTTAGGGTTAGGGGTAGTTCGAGTGCTAGGGTTAGGTTTAAGGTTAGGGTGATATTTATAGCTACAGTTCATGTTAGGATAGGTGTCAGTGTCAGGGTTAGTTTTAGGGTTAGCATTAAGACTCAAATTAGGGGTATTTTTAATTAGTGTTTGGTTTGAGTTTAGGGCAGTGTTTAGAACTAGGGTGAGTGTTAGGATATGAGTTAGGGTCAGGATTAGTTTTAAGGTGAGGCTTAGGACTCGAATTAGGGCTAGGTTTAGGTCTAGGTGTAGTGTTAGTGTTTGGTTTAACTTAAGGTTTAGGGTTAGGGCTATTGCTCGGTTTTGGTTTACTGCTAGGATTAGGGTTAGGGCTAGTTTTATGATTATCATTAGGGTTAGGGCTAGTGTTAGTGTTAGGCTTAGGCTTAGGTTTAAGGTTAGATTTAGAGTTAGGGTTAGGGCTGGGACTAACTCTAGGAAAAGTGTTAGGGCTAGTGTTAGGTTTACAGTAGTGGATAGGGATAGAACTAGGGCTAGGGCTAGGGCTAGGGCTAGGGCAAGAGTTAGAGTTAGTCTTAGGGCTAGGGTTAGGATAGGGTTAGAGATGGAGCTAAATTAGGGCTAGGGTTAGGGCTAGATTTTGTGTTTAAGCCTAGGTTTAGGGTTAGGGTTAGGTTTAAATTTAGGGTAAGGGATGACATTATAGCTAGATGTAGAGGTAGGGTGAGAGTTAGAATTAGGGTTAGGTGTAGGGCTAGAGTTAGGGTTATGATTAAGGCTAGGTTTAGGGCAAGGATGAGGGCTAGGTGTGTTTTTAGGGTTCAGGCTAGTATTAGGGCTAGGGGTAATTTCAGGTCCAGAATTATGGTTAAAGATAGTTTTAGGGTTAGGTTTATGGCTACATCTAGGCTAAGGTTTAGGTGTTGGGTTATGGTCAAGTTTAGAGCCAGGGGTATTATTAGGGTCAAGGTCTGGGTTAGGGTTTGGTATAGGTTAAGGTTTCACGTTTGGGCTTAAATTAGTTTTAGGATTAGGGTTAGGCTAGTGATAGTGTTAGGTTTAAGATTCATGTTAGGTTTAGGGTAATGAAATGGTTGGGATTCAGGATAGGGTTAGGCTTATGTCTAGGGTTATCATTATGGTTAGGTTTATGGTTATGGTAATGGATAGAGTTAGAGAGCAGTTTAAGGCTAGAGTTATGGTTACAATGAGGGCTAGTGTTAGGGTTAGCTTAGGTTTAAAGCTAGGGTTAGGACTCAGATAAGGGCTAGGATTTGAGTTATGTTAGGGCTAGGGTTAGGGTTACAGCTAATGCAAGTACTAGGTTTACAGTTAGGGATAGTTTTAGGGTTTTAGTGCTAGGTTTACTGTTAGGGTTTGGTTTAGTGTTAGAGAAATGTGAAGAGCTAGAAGTGTTAGCGTCAGTGTCAGGTTCAGGGTTAGTTTTAGGGTTCGGCTTCCAACTCAAATTAGGGCTAGTGTTAGGTCTAGGTGTAAGGTTAGGGTTTGGTTTAGGTTAATGGTTAGGGTTAGAGTTATGGCTTGGTTTTGTTTTAGGGATAGGGCTAGCATTAGGGCTCATGTTAGGATTAGTGTTATGGTTTGGGCTAGTGTTAGGGCTAGGCTTAGGCTTCGGGTTAGGGCTAGATTTAGAGTTATGTTTTGCCTTAGGTTAGTGTTAGAAATAAGGATAGGGAGAGAGTTAGCATTAGGGTTAGGGTTACGGTAAGGGATATGGTTAGAATGAGTCATAGGGCTAGTGTGAGAGTTAGAGTTAGTCTTAGGGCTAGGGTTAGGATTAGGTTTAGGGATAGGGCTAAATTATGGCTAGGGTTATGTTAGGGGTAGGGTTAGGTCTAGTTTTAGGATTAGGCTTAGGCATCAAGTTAGGGTTAGGTTTAGAATTAGGTTTCGATCTAAGATTAGTTCTAGGGCTAAGGATAAGGCAAGGGTTACCACTAGGATTAGGGTTAGAGTTAGGGTTTGGTTTAGGTTAAGGGATGTGTTTATAGCTAGGTTTAGGGCAAGGGCGAGGGTTAGTATTGGGATTAGAACTAGGGTTAGGGTTAGGGTTATGATTAAGGCTATGTTTAGGGCTATAATGAGGACTAGGATTTGTTTTAGGGTTAGGGATAGTATTAGGGCTATGGCTAATATTAGGTCTAGGGTTACAGTTAGGGATAGATTTAGTGTTAAGTTTATGGCTTGGTCCATTGTAAGGGTTAGTTTTTTGGTTAGGGTCATGTTTAGATCTGGTGTGGAAACAGGGCCAGGACTAGGGTTTTGGTTAAGTTAGTGGTTAGGTGCAGGGCTTGAATTAGTGGTAGATTTAGGGTTAGGGTAATGACAGGGTTAGGTTTAGGGTTTAGGTTTGCTATAGTGTAATTTATGGGATTACAGATTACAGGCCTAGGGTTATCAGAAGGGTTATGATTATCATTATGGTATTGGATAGGGTTAGCTCTAATGTTACTGCTAGGGTTATGTATAGGACTAGGGCTAGTGTTTGGGTTAGTGTTAAGTTTATATTTAGGGTTAAAGATAGGTTTAGTACTTGGATTCAGGCAAGGTTTTGGGTTAGTTTGGGGCTAGGGTTAAGGTTACCACTAATGTATGAAGTAGGTTTATGATTACAGCTAGTTATAGGGTTAGAGTTAGGTCTAGGTCTAGTGTTAAGTTTAGGTTTTTGGTGATGATGATGTTTAGAGCCAGGGATAGTGTTAGGGTCAGAGTCAGGTCCAGGGTTAGTTTTCGGGTTAGAATTAGACTATAATTAGGGATAGGGTTAGGGTTTGGTTAGGGTTAGGGTTTGGTTTAGGTTAAGGTTTTAAGGTTAGGGCTATGACTCAGTTTTGTTTTAGGGCTAGGGGTAGGGTTAGGGCTAGTTTTAAGATTAATCTTAGGGTTAGGTCTAGTGTAAGTGTGAGATTTAGGCTTAGGTTAAGGGTTAGGGATAGAAGTAGAGTTATGGCTAGAATTATTCTTAGGGTTAGGGTTAAATTTAGAGTTAGGTTTAGATCCAGGTGTTGAGATAGGGCTAAGTATAGGGCTAGGGTAGGGCTACGTTTAGGGCTAGGTGTATGGTGATGGTAAGGGATAGGGTTAGAACTAGGTATAGAGCTAGTGTAAGAGTTAGAGTTAGTCTTAGTGCTAGGGTTAGGGTTAGGGATAGGGCTAAATTAGGGCTTGGATTATGGCTAGGATTAGTGTTAGGGTTAGGCCTAGGGTTAGGGCTAGGGTTAGTGTTAGGTGTAGGGTTAGGGATAAGTTTAGGTTAAGGGATAGAAATATAACTTGTTTTAGGACTAGGGTGAGAATTAGAGTTAAGGTTAGGGTTAATGTTAGGGTTAGGGTTATGATTAAGGCAAGGTTCATGGCTAGGATGTGGACTATGTTTTGTATTAAGGTTAGGGCTAGCATTAGAGCTGGAGCTAACGTCATATCTAGGGTATGGTTAGAGATAGTTTTAGGGTTAGGTTTATGGCTAGGTCTATTGTAAAGTTTAGGTTTCTTGTTAGGATCAGGTTTAGAGCTATGGGTATTATTAGAGACAGGGTCAAGGTTAGGGTTAGGGTAAGGTTAAAGTTTAGGTTTAGGACTCAAATTAGTCTTATGATTAGGGATTGGGTAATGACACAGTGAGGTTTAGGGTTCAGGTTAGGTGTAGGTTAATGGATAGGGTTAAGGCTAGTGCTAGGATTAGGGTTCCACCTATGGTTAGCATAAGGATTACAGTTATCTTAGGGTAATGAATAGGGTTATGGGTTAGGGTTATGGTTAGGATTAGGTCTAGGGTTAGTCTTAAGGTAATATTAGGTCTAGGGTTATTGTTAGGGTTAGCTTTAGGGTTAAAGCTAAGGTAGGGCTTGAATTAGGGCTAGGTTTTGCAATAGGTTAGGGCTATGTCTAATGTAAGAACTAGTGTAATGATTAAGACTAGTTTTCTGGTTAATTTTATGGCTAGGTGTAGTTTTGGGGTTAGTTTTAAGGTTAGGGTTAAGTTTAGAGATAGGGTTAGTGTTAGTGTCAGGGACAGTGTTCAGGTAGTGTAATGGTTAGGGTTAAAGACAGAATTAGGTCTACGGTTAGATCTAGAGGTAGGGTTAGTTTTGATTAGGTTAAGGGTTATTGTTAAGGCTAGGTCTAGTTTGTCTTTAGGACTAAAACTATAGTTATGGCTAAATTTAGGATTAGGTATAGGTCTAGGGCTAGCGTTAGGGTTAGGTTTAGATATAAGGTTACCAGTAGAGATAGTGTTAGGGTACTCTTTAGGATTAGGTTTAGATTTAGACCTAATATTGGTGTTAGGGTCAGAATAATGGTCAGGGATATGGTTAGGGTTTGGGTTATTGTTAGATCTAGAATGAAGGCTAGGGTTAGGACTAGTTATAGTGTTAGGTTTTGGTTAAGCTAAGGATTAGTACTAAGGATATGGTTAGCATTAGGGTGAGGGTTTGGCTTAGGGTAAGGGATAAGGTTAGAGCTAGGATTAGGACTAGGGTTAGGGTTAGGTTTAGGGTTAAACTCGTGTTTGGGCTTGGATTACGGCTAGTTTTGTATTAGGGTTAGGGCTAGTGTTATGGTTATGGCTATTGTAAGAAATAGAGTTACTATTGGGGTTAGTTTTAGGGTTAAGTTTAGGGCTAGGTGTAGTGTTAAGGTTAGTTTTAAGGTTAGGGTGATGTTTAGAGCTAGGTTTAGTGTTTGAATATGAGTCAGGGTCACGGCTATATTTAGGGTTAGGGTTAGGTTTCAAATTAAGGCTAGGGTTAGGGCTAGTGTAGGGTTAGAGTTTGGTCTAGGGTAAAGATTATTGTTATGGGTATGGCTCAGTATTTTTTTAGGGCTAGAAATAGTGTTATGGCTAATTTTAGGAATAGCATAGGGTTAGAGCTAATTTCAGGGTTAGTCTGAGGCATCAGGTTAGGGTTAGTTTTAGAGATAGGTTTTGATATAGAGTTAGTGCTAGGGCTTAGGATAGTGCAATGGTTGTAATTTGGGTTAGGACTTGGGTTAGGGTTATGGTAAGGGAGAGGGTTAGTAGCAGGGATAGGTCTTGTGTGAGAATTACAGTTAGTCTTAATTCTAGGGTTTTTTAGTGTTAGGAATAGGGTTATATTAGGGCTAGGATTAGGGCTAGGTTTAATGTTAGGTTTAGGGCTAGAGTTAGGGTTATGATTAGGTCTAGGGCTAGGGTTAGGGTTAGGGTAAGGGTTAGGGTTTAAGCTACAGTTAGGGCTAGGGGGGAGTTAGGTTTAGTGTTAGGTCTAGGTTAGGGTTATACTTATATTTAGGGTTAGGGTTGGGGTTAGGGCTAGGGTACTCATTAGGGTTAGGTTTACTTTTAGAGTAATGTATTGGATTAGATGTAAGATTAGGTTTAGTGTTAAGTTTAGGTTATGTTTAAATTTAGGTTTAGGGATAGGTTTAGTTTTGATTCATGGTAAGGTTTAGGGTTAAATTTATGTCAAGGTTTAGGTTAAGGGTTAGGTCGAGGGTTAGTTTTATGATTAGGGTTAGGGATAGGGTTAGGTTTAGGGTTAGGGTTATTATTAGGGTTAGGGTAATGTAAGGGTTAGAGCCAGGGATGGTACTAGGTTTAATATTATGATTAGGGCTAGGGTTAGGTTTATGTTTAGGAATAGAGCTACAGTTATGTTTAGGCTAAGGGTTAGTCTTTGAGCTAGGGTTATGTCTAAGGCGAGGATTAGGTTTAGGGCTACATTTAGGATTATGGTTTTGCTTAGGGTAGGTTTAGGCCTCGGATTAGGGCTAGGTTTTGTGTTACGTTTATGTCCAGTGTTAAGGCTATGTGTAATGTAAGATCTAGAGTTCTGATTAGAGCTAGTTTTAGGGTTAGGGTTATGGCTATATCTAGTGTTAGGTTTACGTTTTGGGTTAAGTTCAGGTTTAGAGCTAGGTTTAGTGTTAGTTTTAGGGTCAGTGTTCACATTGGAGTTAATTTTAGGGTGAAAGCTATAATTAGGACTAGGGTTACGTCTAGGGATAGGGTTAGTGTTTGCTTTAGGTTAAGATTATGTTAGGGCTATGGCTTAGTTTTTTTTTTTTTTTTAGGACTAGGTGTAGAGTTATGGCTATATTTAGGATTAAGCATAGGTCTAGGGCTTGTGTTAGGGTTAGGTTTATGTATAAGTTTACTGGTAGGGCTAATTTTAGGGTTTGGTTTATGGTGAGGGTCAGATTTAGACTGAGGTTTTGTGTTAGGGTAAGGATTTGAGTTAGGATTAGAGCTAGAATGAGGTCTAAGATCAGGACTAATAATAGGGTTAGGGTTTGGATTAGGCTCTAGATTAGGATTAGGACTAAGGTTAGCATTATGGATAGAATTGGCTTAGAGTAAGTAATAGAGTTAGAGCTAGGTTTAGGGCTAGGTTTAGGGCTAGGGTTATGGGTAGGGCTAGGATTAGGTTTATGTTTACATCTACAGTTAGGGCTCAGATTAGGGCTAAGTTTTCTGTTAGGTTTATGGCTAGGTTCAGGGCTATGGCTAATATAAGAACTAAGGTTATGATTAGAGTTAGTATTTGGTCTAGATCTAGTATTAGCACTATCTTTAGGATTAGTGTGAAATATAGAACTAAAGTTAGTGTTAGAATATTAGTCAGGGTCAGGGTTAGTTTTAAGACAATGACATGAATTAGTTCTAGAAGGTTATGGCTAGGTTTAGGGTTAGGGTTTGATTCAGATTAACATTTAGGGTTAGGACAATGGCTCAGTTTTCTTTAAGGGATAAGGCTAGGGTTACTGCTAGTTTTAGGATTAGTGATAGTGTTAGGTCTATTGGTAGGTTGAGGATTAGGCTTAGGGTTAGGGTCAAAAGTAGATTTATGGTTTGATCTAGGGTAGGGTCTAGGGCTAGGGTTAGGGCTAAGTTTAGGGCTTGTGTTAGGTTTATTGTAATGGATAGGGTTAGAACTAGAAATAGGGCTAGGGGAAAAGTTAGCATTAGTCTTAGGCCAAGGTTAGGGGTATATTAAGGGTTAGGGCTAAATTAGGGCTGGGATTAGTGCTAGGGTTAGTGTTAGGGTTAGCCCTATGGTTAGAGCTAGAGTTAGGGTTAGGGTTAGGGTTATGGGTTAGTGTTAGGGTTAGGGTTCGTGATAGGGTTGGGGGATAGTATGGGGTTATACATAATTTCAGGTCTAGGGCAAGGGTCAAAATTAGAGACAGGGCTAGAATTAGGTTTTGGGTTAGGATTAAGGCTAGGTATAGGCCTAAGATGAGGACTAGAGTTTGTGTTATGGTTAGGGCTAGGATTAGGGCTGTGGCTAATGTCAGGTCTGGGTTCATGGTTATGGTTAGTTTTAGGGTTAGGTTATGGCTATGTCTAGTGTAAGGGTTAGGTTTAGGTTAAGGGTCAGGTTTAAAGCTAGGTGTATTATTAGGGTCAGAGTTCGAGTAGGGTTTGGTTTACGGAAAGATTTATGGTTAAGGCTTGAATTAGCGTTAGGGATTGGGTTAGGGTTCGGGTTAGGGTAATTGATAGGGTTAGATTTAGGGTTCAGGTTAGGTTTAGAGTAATGAATAGGGTTAGTGTTAGCAATAGTGTTAGCATTAGGCCTAGGGTTAGCATTTGGGTTAGGCTTATCTTTAGGGTAATGGATAGGGTTAGAGCTAAGGTTAGGGCTAGGGATAAGGTTTGAATTAGAACTAGGGTTAGGTTTAGGCCTAGGGTTCATGTCAGGGTTAGGTTTGGGGTAAGTGTTATTGTTTAAGCTAGGAGTCAGGCTAGCGTCAGGGTTAGGGTTAGAGTCAGGGCTAATGTTAGGGTTAGGGTTAAGTTTAGATTAAGGTTAGAGTTTGAGCTAGAATTAGGGTTAGGGTGAGGGTTAGGGTTATGGTTAGGTCTAGGCTTATGGTTAGGGTTACAATAAGGACTGGGTTTAGGGCTAGGATAAGGGCTATGTTTTGTGTGAGGTTTATGGCTAGCATTAGGGCTATGGGTAATGTAAGAACTAGAGATATGGTTATGGCTAGTTTTAGGTTTAGGGTTATGGATAAGTCTAATTTTCTAGTTAGGGTTTGGTTTAGGGTAAGTTTTAGAACTATGGTTTGTTTTAGGGTAAAGGTCATTGTTTGGGTTAGGGTTATGTTTAGGCTGAGGGCCAGATTTAGGACTAGCATTTGGTCTAGGTATAGAGTTAGTCTTTAAATTAGGTTAATGGTTATTGTTAGGGCTAGTGCTAGTTTTTTTTTTTTGCTGAGGGCTAAGGCTAGATTTATGACTCTATTTAGGATTAGGTTTGGTCTAGTGCTAGTGTTACTGTTAGGTTTAGGTATAGGTTCACCAGTAGTAGTAGGGTTAGGTTTTGCTTTAGAGTTAGTGTCAGGTTTAGACCTATGGTTAGTGTTAGAGTCATAATAAGGGTCAGTGTTAGAGTTAGTATTAGAGCTAGAATGAGGCTAGGGTTAGGACTAGTAATAGAAATAGAGTTTTAGGTAGGCTAAGGATTATAGTTAGGACTAGGATAGCATTACGGTGAGGGTTTAGCTTAGGGTAAGGGATAGGGTTAGAGGTAGAGTTAGGGTTAGGGTTAGGGTTAGGGTTAGGGTTAAACCTAGGTTTAGGGCTCAGAATAAAACTAGGATTTTTGTTAGCATTAGGGCTACAGCTAATGAAAGAACTAGGATTCTGATTAGGGCTAGTTCTAGGGTTAGCATTAGGTCAATGTTTAGAGCTAGGATTACTGTTAGGGTCTGAGTAAGGGTCAGGGTTACTTCTAGGATTAGGGTTAGGACTCAAATTAGGGCTACATTTAGGGCTAAGTGTAGGGTTAGCGTTTGGTTTAGGTTAAGGGTTAGGGTTAGTGTTATTGCTTTATTTTGTTTAAGGCTAGGGTACTGTTAGGGCTAGTTTTCCAATTAGCATTAGGATTAGGGCTAGTGTTAGAGTGAGCTTTAGACTTAAGGTTAGGGTTAGATCCAGATTTAGGGGTAGGATGAAGTTTAGGGCTAGGTTTGGGGCTAGGGATAGGGATAGGGTTTGGGTTTTGGTAATGGTTAGGTTTAGAACTAGGGATAGGGCTAGGGCAAGAGTTAGAGTTAGTCTTAGGGCCAGTGGTAGTGTTAGGTTTAGGGTTAGGGCTAAATTAGGGCTAGATTAGAGCTATGGTTAGTGGTAGGTTTAGCCTAGGTTTAGGGCTAGGGTTAGGGTTAGCATTAGGGTTAGGGTAAGGTATGATGTTACAGCTACATTTAGGGCTAGGGCAAAGCATAAAATTAGGGTTAGGGCTAGGGTTAATGTTAGGGTTAAGGTTAAGGCTAGGCTTAGGGATAGGATTAGAGCTAGGATTTGTGTTAGGGTTAGGGCTAGGATTATGGATAGGGCTAATGTAAGGTCTAGGGTTATGGTTAGGGATTGTTTTAGGGTAAGGATTATGTCTAGGTCTATTGTAAGTGTTAGGTCGAAGTTAAGATCAGGTTTACAGCCAGGGATATTATTAGGGTCAGAGTCAAGTTTAGGGCATGGGTTAGGTTAAGGATTAGGTTTAGGGCTCAAATTAGCATTAGGGTTAGTGTTAGGGTTAGGGTAATTGATACGGTTAAGTTTAGGGTTAAGGTTAGATTTAGAGTAATGGACAGGTTTAGGGTTAGGGATAGGGTTAGGTTTAGGCCTAGGAATAGAATTTGGTTAGGGTTATGTTTAGGGTAATAGATTGGATTAGAGCTACAGTTAGAACTAGGGTTATGGTTAGGTTAGGGCTATGGTTAGAGTTAGGCCTAAGGTTAGAATTTGGTAAGTGTTATAGTTAGGTTAATGGATAAGATTAGAGCTAGGGACAGGGCTAGATGATGGTTATAATTAGGGCTATGGTTTGGGTTAGATTTCGGGTTAGGACAAGGTTTAGTTTTATGGTTAGGTTTAGATTAATTGTTAGGGCTAGGGTTAGGGTTAGGGCTAGTGTTAAATCTAGGGTTAGGGCTCTGATTAGGTCTAGGTTTTGAGTTAGGTTAGGGCTATTTAGGACTACGGCTAATGTTATGATTAGGGCTAGTGTTAAATTTAGCATTATGTCTAAATGTAGTGTGTAGTTTAGGTTTAGGTTTAGGGTGATGATTAGAGATAGGGTTAGTGTTACCGTCAGAGTCAGGATCAGTGTTACTGATCAGGGTTAGGGATAGACTTGAATTAGGGCTAGGGTTAAGGCTAGGTGTAGGGTTAGGGTTTGTGTAAGGGTTAGGGTAAGAATTAGGGACAGGTCTAATGTCAAGTCTAGGATTATGGTTTGGTTAGGTTTAGCATTAGGTCTCTGTCACAGTTTTGTTTTACAACTAGGACTACTTTTAGAATTAGCAGTAGAGTTAGTGCTAGTGGTATGGTGAGGTTTATGCTAAGATTTATTTTTATGGTTAGATCTAGGTTTAGGGCTATGGCTAGATTTAGGGCTAAGGTTCAGGCTAGTGTTGGGGTTATTAACGGATAGAGTTAGAACTAGAAATAGGCCTAGGGCGAGAGTTAGAGTTCGTCTTAGGGCTAAGGTTACGGTTAGATTTAGGGTTAGGGCTAAATTAGGGATAGATTTAGGGCTGGGTTAGTATTAGGGTTAGGCCTAGGGTTATGGTTAGGGTTAGGGGAAGGGATTGGTTTATAGCTAGTTTTAGGACTAGGGTGAGAGTTAAAATTAGGTTTTAACTAGGATTAGGATTAAGGCTATGTTTAGTGCTAGAATGAGGGTTTGTGTTAGGGCTAGGGCTAGGATTAGGGATAGAGCTAATGTCAGGTCTAGTTTTATGTTTAGTGTTAATTTTAGGGTTAGGTTATGGCTAGGTCTAGTGTAAGTGTTAGGTTTAGGTAATGGTCAGGTTTAAAGCTAGTTGTATTTTTAGGGTCAGGGTCCAGGTAGGGTTTGGTTTAGGTTAAGTTTTAGGTTTAAGTATCGAATTAGCTTTAGGATTAGGGTTACAGCTAGGGTATTGTATAGGATTATGTTTAGAGTTCAGGTTAGATTTAGAGTAATGAATAGGGTTAGTGTTAGAAATAGGGTTAGCATTATGCCTAGGGTTAGCATATGAATTAGGCTTATCTTTAAGGTAATGGATAGTGTTAGAGCTAAGGTTAGGGCTAGGGATAAGGGTACGATTAGGGCTAGGGTTAGGGTTAGGCCTAGGGTTAATATCAGGTATAGTTTTATGGTAAGTATTAGTATTTGATCTAAGGTTAGGTCTTGGGCGAGGGTTAGGTTAGAGTCAGGGCTAGGGTTAGGGTTAGGAATATGGTTAGGTTAAGGGTTAGAGTTTGAGCTAGGTTTAGGGCTAGGGCGAGCATAGGATTAGGATTAGGTCTAGGATTATGGTTAGGGTTACATTTAGGGCTAGGTTTAGGGCTAGGATAAGGGCTAGGTTTCATGTGAGGTTTAGGGCTAACATTAAGGCTATGGGAAATATAAGAGATAGGAATATGTTTATGGCTTGGTTTAGGGTCAGGGTTATGGATATGTCTAGTGTTAGGGTTAGATCTAGAGTTTGTTTAGGGTTAAGGGTCATTTTTCAGGATAGGGTTAGGTTTAGGGTGAGTGCCAGAATTACGACTAGCGTTGGGTCATAAGTTAGGTTAATGGTTATTGTTAGGGCTAGTGCTAGGTTTTTGTTTAGGGCTAGGGCTAGATTTATGATTATATTTAGGATTAGGTTTTGTCTAGTGCTTGTGTTACTGTTAGGTGTACGTATAGGTTTACCGGTATGGGAAGTGTTAGGTTTTTGTTTACTATTAGGGTCAGGTTTAGACTTAGGGTTAGTGTTAGGGTCAGAATAAGTGTCAGGGTTAGGGTTAGGTTTAGAGCTAGAATGAGGGCTAGGATATGACTAGTAATAGAGTTAGAGTTTGAGGTAGGCTAAGGATTAATTTTAGGACTATGGTAGCATTAGGGTTAGGGTTTGGCTTAGGGAAAGGGATAGGGTTTAAAGTAGGGTTAGGATTAGGGTTAGGTTTAGTGCTAGGGTTAGGGTTAGGGTTAGAGTTAATAATTAGGGTTAGGTTTCAGATTCGGGCTAGGATTTGTGTTATCATTAGGGCTATGGCTAATGAAAGAACTAGGTTTCTATTTAGGGTTAGTTCTAGTGTTAGCGTTAGGGCAATGTTTAGAGCTAGAGTTAGTATTAGGGGCCGAGTTAGTGCCAGGGTTATTTCTAGGGTTAGGGTTAGGACTCAAATTAGGGCTAGGTTTAGGACTAGATGTAGCTTTAGGGTTTGGTTTAGGTTAAGGGTTAGGGTTATGGCTCCGTTTTGTTTTAGGTTAAGGTAGATTTATGGCTAGTTTTCCAATTAGCATTAGAGTTAGGCCTAGTGTTAAGGTGAGGTTTATACTTAATTTTAGTTATAGATCCAGGTTTAAGCCTTGGGTGAAGGTTAGGGCTAAGTTTGGGGCTAGGAATAGGGGTAGTGTTTGAGTTATGGTAAGGGATAGGTTTAGAACTACGGATAGGGCTAGGGTGAGAGTTAGAGTTAGTCTTAGGAATAGGGATAGGGATCAGGTTAACTTTATTGTTAGGGCTAAAATAGGGCTAGGATTAGTGCTAGAGTTAGTGTTAGATTTTGGCCTAGGTTTAGGGCTAGGGTTAGGGTTAGCATTAGGATTAGGGTAAGGTATGATGTTACAGCTATGTTTAGTGCTAGGACAAGGGATAACATAAGGTTTAGGGCTAGAGTTAAAATTAGGATTATGATTAAGGCTAGGCTTAGAACTAGGTTTAGGTCCAGGGGAAAGGGCTAATGTCAGGTCTAGGGTTAAGGTTAGGCTAGGGTTAGGGAAAGGGCTATGGCTCAGTTTTGTTTTAGAACTAGGCCTAGGGTTAGTGCTAGTTTTATGATTAGTGATAGTGTTAGGGCTAGTGGTAGGGTAATAATTAGGCTTAGATTTATTGTTATGGTTAGATCAAGGTTTAGGTCTATGGCTAGGGATATGGCTAAGGTTAGGACTAGTGTTAGGGTTATGGTAATGGATAGGGTTAGAACTAGAAATAGGGCCAGGGCCAGGCCCAGAGTTTGAGTTAGTCTTTGGGCTAGGGTCAGGGGTAGGTTTAGGTTTAAGGCTAAATTAGGGCTAGGATTAGCGCTGGGGTTAGTGTTAGGGTTAGGCCTAGGGTTAGGGTTAGTGTTAGTGTCAGGGTTAGGATTAGGTTTAGGGGAAGGGATAGGGTTATAGGTAGTTTTAGGGCTATGGTGAGGGTTAAAATTATGGTTAGGTGTAAGGTTAGGGTTTGAGTTAGGATTCAGGCTAGGTTTAGGTTTAAGCTGATCGTTTGTTTAGGGCTAGGGCTATGATTAGGGCTAGGGCTAATGTCAGGTCTAGGTTTATGGTTAGTATTAGTTTTAGTGTTAGGTTATGGCTATGTATAGTATAAGGGTTAGGTTTATGGTAGGAGTCAGGTTTAGAGCTAGGTGTATTATTAGGGTCAGGTTCCGGGTAGGGTTTGGTTTAGGTTAAGATTTAGTGTTAATGCTTGAATCAGCAATGGGTTAGGGTTAAGGTTAGGGTAATGGATAGAATTAGGTTTATGGTTCCAGTTAGGTTTACAGTAATGGATAGGGTTAGTGTTAGCAATAGGGTTATCGTTAGGATAGCATTTGGGTTAGGCTTTTCTTTAGGGAAATGGATAGGGATAGAGCTAAGGTTAGGGCTAAGGTTAAGGATAGAATTAGGGTTAGGGTTAGGCCTAGGGTTAATGGTAGGGTTAGGTTTAGGTTAAGTGTAGGCATTTGAGCTAGGCATAGGCCTAGGACAAAGGTTACAGTTTGAGGCAGGGCTAAGGTTAGGTTTAGGGTTAGGCTTATGTTTAGACTAAGGATTAGAGTTTGAGCTAGGGTTATGGTTAGGGCGAGGTTTAGCATTAGGGTTAGGTCTAAGGTTATGGTTAGGGTTATGATTAGGGCTAGGTTTAGGGCTAGGATAAGGGCTAGGTTTTGTGTGATGTTTAGGGATAACGTTAGGGCTATGGGTAATGTAAGAGTGAGGGATTTGTTTATGGCTATTGTTAGGGTCAGGGTTATGGATAAGTCTAGTGTTAGGGTTAGGTTTTGGTTTAGGATAAAATTTATAGCTAGGGTTTCTATTAGATTAATGTCATCATTGGGTTAGTGTTAGTTTTATGGTTAGGGCCACAATTAGGACTAGCGCTTGGTCTAGTGATAGGTTTAGTCTTTATGTTAGGTTAAGGGTTATTGTTAGGGCTAGTGCTAGGTTTTTGTTTAGGGCTAAGGCTAGATTTATGACTCTATTTAAGATTAGGTTTGGTCTAGTGCTAGTGCTACTGTTAGTTTTAAGTATAGGTTTCCCTGTAAGGGTAGTGTTAGGGTTTGGTTTAGGGTTAGGGTCAGGTTTAGATCTAGGGTTAGTGTTAGGGTCAGAAAAAGGGTCAGTGCTACCATTAGGATTAAAGCTAGAATGAGGGCTAGGTTTAGGACTAGTAATAGAGTTAGGGTTTGGTGCAGGCTAAGAATTAAGATTAGGACTAGAGTAGCATTAGGAAGAGGGTATGGCTTAGGGTAAGGGATAGGTTTAGAGGCACAGTTAGATTAGAGTTATAGTCAGGGCTCGGATTAGGACTAGGATTTGTGTTAGCATTAGGGCTACAGCTAATGAAAGAACTAGTTTTCTGATTAGGGCTCGTTCTAGGGTTAGTGTCATGGCAATGTTTAGAGCTAGGGGTACTGTTAGGGTCCGACTCAGGGTCAGGGTTATTACTATGGTTAGGGTTAGGACTCAAATTAAGGCTAAGTTTAGGGATAGGTGTAAGGTTAGTGTTTGGTTTAGGTTAAAGGTTAGGGTTAGGATTATGGCTCGGTTTTGTTTTAGGGCTAGGGTAGGGTTAGGGCTAGTTTTCCAATTAGCATTAGGTTTAGGGCTAGTGTTAGGGTGAAGTTTGGGTTTAAGGTTAGGGTTTACAACCAGGGTTAGGACTAGTGTGATAGTTAGAATTAGGGTTGGAGCTAGAGATTGGGCTAGGTTTTGGGTTATGGTAAGGGATAGGTTTTGAAATACAGATAGGACTAGGGCAAGAGTTAGAGTTAGTCTTAGGGCTAGGGATCAGAATAGGTTTAGGATTAGGGTAAATTTAGGGCTAGAATTAGCCCTAGGGTTAGTGTTATGTTTTGGCCTAGAGTTAGGGCTAGGGTTAGGGTTAGCGTTAGGGTTAGAGTAATGTATTATGTTACAGCTACATTTTGGGCTAGGGTACAGGATAAAATTAGGGTTAAGGTTCCAGTTAAGGTTAGGATTAGGATTAAGGCTAGGTTTAGGGCTAGAATTAGGGATAGGGTTTGTGCTAGGGTTAGGGCTAATATCAGGTCTAGGGTTATGGTTAGGGATAGTTTTAGGCTAAGGTTTATGGCCAGGTCTATTGTAAGTGTTAGGTTGAAAGTTAGGTTCAGGTTTACAGCTAGGTGTATTACTAGGGTCAGAGTCAGGGTTAGGGTATGAGTTAGGTTAAGGTTTAGGGTTAGGGATAAAATTAGCATTATGATTAGGGTAATGCATATGGTTAGGTTTCAGGTTCGGATTAGGTTTAGAATAATGGACAGGGTTGGGGTAAGGCATAGGGTTAGAGTTAGGCCTAGGGATAGAATTTGGTTAAAGATATGGTTCTGGTAATGTATAGGATTAGAGCTACAGTCAGGACTAGGATTATGGTTAGGCTAGGGCTATAGTTAGGTTTAGGCCTAGGGTTAGAATTTGCTTAGGGTTATGGTTAGGGTAATGGATAAAATTATATCTAGGTTTAGGGCTGGTGTTATGGTTAGGAATAGGGCTATGGTTTGGTTTAGGTTTCAGGTTAGGACAAGGTTTAGATATAGTGTTAGGTTTAGGTTAAGTGTTAGGGCTAGGGATAGGGTTAGGGCTACGTTTAAAATAGGGTTAGGGCTCGGATTAGGGCTAGGCTTTGGGTTACGTTTGGGCTAGTGTAGGAAGATGGTTAATGTAAGAACTAGGGTTACGATTAGGGCTAGTATAAGGGTTAGCCTTAGGACTAAGTCTAGAGTTTATATTAGGTTTAGGTTTAGGGGGATGATTAGAGATAGGGTTAGTGTTTGGGTAGGAGTCAGAATCAGTGTTACTTCTAGGATTAGGAATAGGACTCGAATTAGGGCAAGGGTTAAGGCTAGGTGTAGGGTTAGTATTTGTGTTAGGGTTAGAGTAAGAATTAAGGATAGTACTAATATCAGGTCTAGGGTTAGTTTAGGTTAGGGTTAGGGTTGGGACTATGGCTCAGTTTTGTTTTAGAGCTAGGGCTAGGGTTAGAGCTAGTTTTGAGATTATTGATAGTGTTTGAGCTAGTAGTTAGGTGAGGTTAAATCTTATGTTAATTGTTATGGTTAGATCTAGGTTTAGGTTTATGGCTATGGTTAGGGCTAAAGTTAGGGCTAGTTTTATGGTTATGATAACAGATAGGGTTAGAACAAGAAATAGGGCTGGATTTAGAGTTAGAGTTAGTCTTAGGACTAGGGTTATGGGTGGGTTTAAGGTTCAGGCTAAATTAAGGCTAGGATTAGCGCTAGGGATAGTGTTAGAGTTAGGCCTAGGGTTAGGGTTACTGTTAGTGTTAGAGATAGGGTTAGGTTTAGAGAAAGGGATGGGGTTATAGCTAGGTTTAGGGAGAGGGTGAGATTAGAATTAGGGTTAGGGCTAGATTAGGGTTCAGGTTATGATTAAGACTAGCTTTAGGGCTAGGTTTGAGGATTTGAGTTAGGGTTAGGGCTAGGATTATGGATAGGGCTAATGTCAGGTTTAGGGTTATGGTTTGGAATAGTTTTAGGGTTAGGTTATGGCTAGATCTAGTGTAAGGATTACTTTTAGGGTAAAGGTCAGGTTTAGAGCTAGGTGTATTATTAGGATCAGGGTTGGGTAGGGTTTGGTTTAGTTTAAAGTTTAGAGTTAAGGGTTGAATTAGCATTAGGGGTAGGGTTAGTGTTAGGGTAATGGATAGGGTTAGGTTTAGGGTTCAGGTTAAGTTTAGAGTAATGGATAGGGTTAGTGTTAGTGACAGGGTTAGCATTTAAATTAGGCTTATCTTTAGGTTAATGGCTAAGTTTAGAGCTAAGTTTAGTGCTAGGGTTACTATTAGGATTAAGCCTAGGATTAGGTTTAGGCCTAGGGTTAGTGTTAGGGTTAGGTTTAGAGTAAATGTTAGTATATGAGCTAGGGTTAGGGCTAGGGCTATGGTTAGGGTTAGAGTCAGGGCTAGAGTTATGGTTAGGGTTATGATTAGGGTTAAGGGCTAGTATAAGGCTAGGTTTTTGTGGTGTTTATGGCTAGCATTAGGGCTATCAGTTAGTGTTAGGGTTAGCGTTAGAGTTAGGGCCAGAATTAGGACTAGTGTTGGGCCTAGGAATAGGGTTAGTCTTTGGGTTAGGTTAAGGGTTATTTTTAGGGCTAGTTCAAGGTTTTCGTTTAGGGCTAGGGCTAGATTCATTATTATATTTAGGATTTGGTTTAATCTAGTGCTAGAGTTACTGTTAGGTTTAGGTACAGGTCTAATGGTAGGGGTAGGGGTAGTGTCCAGTTTATGGTTAGTATGAGGTTTAGTTCTAGGGTTAGTGTTAGAGTCACAATAAGTGTCAGGGTTTGGGTTAGAGTTACAGCTAGAATGTGGGCTAGGGTTAGGACTAATAATTGAGATGGGGATTGGGGTATGCTAAGGATTAGGGTTATGACTAGGTAACATTAGGGTGAGGGTTTGGCTTATGGAAAGTGATGGGTTTAGAGGTAAGATTAGGGTTAGGGATAGGTTAAGTGCTAGGGTTAAGGTTAGGGTTAGTCTTGGGGTTAAACCTAGGGTTAGAGCTAGGATTACCACTAGGATTTGTGTTAGTTTAGTGCTACAGTAATGAAAAAAACTTGGTTTTTGATTAGGGCTAGTTCTAGGGTTAGTGTTAGGGCAATGTATAGAGCTAGGGTTAGAGTTGGGATCCGAGTCAGGGTCAGGGTTACTTCTAGGGTTAGGTTTAGCACTCAAATTATGGCAAGGTTTAGGGCTAGGTTTAGGGTTGGTGTTTGGTTTAGGTTAAGTGTTAGGGTTAGGTTAATGGTTCAGTTTTGTTTTAGGACTAGATTAGGGTTAAGGCTACTTTTCCAATTAGCATTAGGGTCAAGGCTAGTGTTAGGGTGAGCTTTAGGCTTAAGGTTGGGTTAGATTCACGTTTAGGACTAGGGCAAAGTTAAGGGCTAAGGTTGGGGCTAGGGATAGGGCTAGAGTTTGGGTAATGGAAAGGGACAGGTTTAGAACTAGGGATAGGGCTAAGGAGAGCATTAGAGTTGGTCTTAGGGATAGGGATAGGGTTAGGTTTAGGGTTAGGGCTATATTAGGGCTAGGATTAGTGCTAGGGTTAGTGTTAGGTTTAGGCCTAGGTTTAGTGCTAGGTTTAGGGTAAGGTATGATGTTACAGCTACGTTTTGGGCTAGGTCAAAGGATAAATTAGGAATAGGGTTAGGGTTAAGGTTATGGTTAGGATTAAGGCTAGGTTTAGTGCTAGGATTAGGGCTAGGGTTTGTGGTAGGGTTAGGGCTAGGATTAGAGCTAGGGCAAATGTCAGGTCTACGGTTATTGTTATGGATAGTTTTAGGATTAGGTTTATAGCCAGATCTTTTGTAAGTGTTAGGTTGAGTGTTAGGGTCAGCTTTACAGCTAGGTTATTATTATGGTCAGAATCAGGGTTAGAGTATGTGTTAGGTTAAGGATTAGGGTTAGGGCTCAAATTAGCATTAGGGTTAGTGTTAGGGTTAGGGTAATGGATATGGTTAGGTTTAGGGTTCAGTTTAGGTTTAGGGTTATGGACAGTCTTAGGGTTAGGGATAGTGTTAAGGTTAGGCCTAGGGATAGAATTCAGTTAGGGTTATGGTTAGGGTAATGGATAGGATTAGAGCTACAGTTAGGACTAGGGTTATTGTTAGGCTAGGGCTATAGTTAGTGTTAGGCCTAGGGTTAGAATTCGGTTATGGTTATGGTTAGGGTAATGGATAAGGTTAGAGCTAGGGACAGGGCTAGGTTTATGTTTAGAATTAGGGCTATGGTTCAGGTTAGGTCAAGGTTTAGTTGTTGGGTTAGGTTTAGGTTAATTGTTAGGGCTAGGGTTAGGGTAAGGGATAGGGTTAAAGCTAGGGCTAGGGCTCAGATTAGGGGTAGGTTAGCGATAAGGTAGGACTATGGCTATTGTAAAAACTAGAGTTAAGATTGGGGGGAGTTTTAGAGTTAGCATTCGGTCTATGTCAAGGACTTGTTTTAGATTAGGTTTAGGTTTAGGGAGATGATTAGAGATAAAGTTAGTGTTAGGGTCAGAGTCAGGATCAGTGTTACTGATCAGGGTTAGGGATAGGACTCAAATTAGGGCTAGAATTAAGGTTAGGTGTAGGGTTAGGTTTTATGTTAGAGTTAGGGTAAGAATTAGGGATAGGGCTAATGTCAGGTCCAGCATTACCGTTAGGCTAGGTTTAGGGTTAGGGCTATGGCTCAGTTTTGTTTTAGAGCTAGGGCTACAGTTAGGGCTAGTTTTAGGATTAGGCTAGTAGTAGGATGAGGTTTAGGATTAGATTTATTGTTATGGTAAGATCTAGGTTTAGGGCTAGGGCCTGTATTACAATTAAGGTTAGCTCTAGTGTTACAGTTATGATAACAGGGTTAGAACTATAAATAGGACTGGGGTGTGATTAGAGTTATTCTTTGGGCTAGGGTTAGGGGAAGGTTTAGGGTTAGGGCTAAATTAGGGCTAGGATTAGCACTAGGGTTAGTGTTAGGTTTAGGCCTAGGGTTAGGGCTAGGGTTATGGTTAGTGTTAGTTTTAGGTTTAGAGTTCGGTTTAGGGGAAGGGATGGGGTTATAGCTAGGTTTATATCTAGGGTTTGGGTTAGAATTTGATTTAGTGATAGGGTTAGGGTTCAGGTTAGGATAAAGACTAAGTTTAGTGCCAGGATAAGGGTATGTGTTAGAGCTAGGGCTAAGATTAGGGCGAGGGCTAATGTCAGCTCTAGGTTCATAGTAAGTGGTAGTTTTATGGTTAAGTTATGGCTAGGTCTAGTGTAAGGATTAGGTTTAGGGTAAGGGTAAGGTTTAGAGCTAGGTGTTTTGTTAGGGTCAGGATCCGAGTATGGTTTGGTTTAGGTTAAGGTTTAGGGTTAAGGCTTGTATTAGCATTAGGGATCGATTTAGGAGTAGGATAATGCATAGGGTTAGGTTTAGGGCTAATGTCAGAGTAATGGATATGGTTATTGTTAGCAATAGGGTTAGCATTTGGTTTAGGCTTATGTTTAGGGTAATGGATAGGGTTAGAGCTAAGGTTAGGGTTAGAGATAAGATTAAGTGTATGGCTAGGGTAAGGGTTAGGCTAGGGTTGCTGTCAGGGTTAGGTTTAGGGTATATATTAAAGTTTGAGCTAGGGTTAGGTCTAGGGCTAGGGTTAGGGTTAGAGTCAGGGCTAGGGTTAGGGTTAGGGTTAGTGTTATGATTAGGGAAAGGGTTAGAATTTGAGCTAGATTTAGGACTAGGGTGAGGGTTAGGGTTAGGGTTAGGTCTAGGCTTATGGTTAGGGTAATAATTAGGGCTAGGTTTAAGGCTAGGATAAGGGCTAAGTTTGTGTGATGTTTATGGCTAGCATTAGAGCTATGGGTAATGTAAGAGCTCGGGTTATGATTATGGCTAGTTTTACGGTTAGGGTCATGGATAAGTCTAGTGTTAGGATTAGGTTTTGGGTTAGGATAAGTTTTAGAGCTAGGGTTTGTGTTAGGGTAAGCGTAGTGTTTGGGTTAGGGTTAGGGCCAGAATTAGGAATAGCGTGGGTCTAGGGATAGGGCTAGTCTTTGTGCTAGATTAACGGTTATTGTTAGGGCTAGTTCAAGGTTTTTGTTTAGGGCTAGGTCTAGATTTATGACTCTATTTAGGATTAGGTTTGGTCTAGTGCTAGTGTTACTGTTAGGTTTAGGTATAGGTTCAGGTAGGGGTAGAGTTAGGGTCCGGTTTAAGGTTAGTGTCAGGTTTAGATCTAGGGATGTTATGGTCAGTATAAGAGTCAGGGTTTTTGTTAGGGCTAGAGCTAGAATGAGGCCTATGGTTAGGACTAGTAATAAATTTAGGGTTTGGGATAGGCTAAGGAATAGTGTTAGGACTAGGGTAGCATTAGGATGAGGGTATGGCTTAGGGTAATGGATAGGATTAGAGGTAGGTTATGATTAGAGTTAAGGTTAGGGTTAGAGACAGGGTTAGGGTTAGGGTTAGTGTTAGGGTTAAGGTTAGGGTTAGCGTTAGGGTTAGTGTTAGGTTTAGTGTTAGGATTTGTGTTAGGGTTAGGGTTTGGGTTAGCTTAGTGTTACAGTTAATATTAGGGTAATGGTTAGGGTTAGGATTAGTATTAGGGTTAGGGTTAGGTTAGTGTTATGGTTAGGGTTAGTGTTTGTAATACGGTTAGGTTAGGCTTAGGGTTCAGGTTAGGGTTAGGGTTAGTTTTAGAGTTAGTGTTACGATTCGCTTTAGGGTTAGTGTTAAGGTTAGTGTTAGGATTAGTGTTTGGTTATGGTTAGGGTTTGAGTTAGGGTTAAGGTTATCATTAGGGTTAGGGTTAAGATTAGGGTTAGAATAGGGTTAGGGTTAGGCTTACATTTAGGGTTAGGGTTAGTTTTAGGTTTAGGTTTAGGGTTAAAGTTAGTTATAGGGTTAGGGTTGTGGTTAGGTTTAGTGTTATTGTTATGGTTAAGGTTAGGTTAAGAATTAGGTTTAGGTAGGGGTTAGGGTTAGGTTAGGGTTAGGGTTAGGGTTAGGGTTTGGTTAGGATTTGTGTTAGGGTAAGCATAAGGTTAAGTGTTTGTGTTAGGGTTAGGGTTATGGTGTGGGTTCGTGTTAGGGTTATGGTTAGGATTAGTTTTAGGATTCGTGTTAGTGTTAGGGTTAGTGTTAGTGTTAGGGTTACATGTAGGTCTACTGTTAGGATTAGGGTTACTGTTACAGTTAGGGTTAGGATTATTTTTTGGGTTAGTGTTAAGTTTAGGTTTAAGGTTAGTGTTAGGATTAGGTATAGAGAAAGTGTTAGGGTTAAGGTACGTTTATGGTGAGGTTTAGTGTTAGTGTTAGTGTTAGGGTTAGTGTTAGTGATAGTCTTATGGTTAGGTTTAGATTTAGGTACGGTTAGGGTTAGGGTTGTGGTTTGGGTTAGGGTTTGTGTTAAGTTTAGGGTTAGAGTTTGTGTTAGGATTAGGGTTAGGGTGTGGGTTTTAGTTAGGGTTACTGTTAGGGTTCAGGTTAAGGTTCGTTTAGGTTAGGGCTAGGTTTATTTTTAGGGTTAGGTGTAAATTTTCAGTTTGTGTTAGGGTTAGTGTTATGGTAAGGGTTAGGGTTAGGGTTAGGATTATTGTTTGGCTTAGGGTTAGAGTTCAGTTTAGTGTTTGTGTTAGAGTTAGGGTTAGAGTTAGGGTTATGGTGAGGTTCAGGGTTAGGGTTAGGGTCAGGCATAGGATTAGGTTTAGTGTTAGAGTTAAAGTTAGGGTTGTATTTAGGGTTAGGGATAGTGTGCGGTTAGGGTTAGGTTTTGTGTTAGAGTTAGGGTTAGGGTTATGGTTAGGATTAGGGAAAGATTTAGGTTTATCTTTAGGGTTAGTGTTAGGTTTTGGTTTAGTATTAGGGTTATTAATAAGGTTAGGGTTAGGGTTAGAATTAGGTTTATAGTTAGGGTTAGTGTTAGGGTAAGGGTTAAGTTTAATTTTGGTGTTAGTTTTAGGGTTAGAATTAGTGTTAGTGATAGGTTTCGTGTTAGGGTTAAGATTCATTTTAGGGTAAAAATTAGGGTTAATGTTTGTTTTAGGGTTATGTTTAGGGTTAGGTTTAGTGTTACACTTAAGGTTAAGTTTAGGGTTAGGGTTAGTGTTAGGGTTAGGGTTTATGTTATGTTTAGGGTTAGGATTAGTGTTAGGATTAGTGTTATTTTAGGTTTAGGATTTGGGATAGGTTTAGTGTTAGTGTTAGTGTTAGGGTTATGGTTAGTGTTAGGTTTAGGGTTATGGTTAGGTTTAGTGTTAGGGTAAGTGTTAGGGTTAGGGTTAGTGTTAGGGATTGGGTTCGGGCTAGGGTTTGGGTTAGGGTTTGTGTTAAGTTTAAGGTTAGGTATACAATTTGTGTTAGGGCTAGGTTTAGGGTTATGATTGAAATATGGTTAGAGTTAGGGGAGTCAGGGTTAGTGTTAGGGTTAAGGGTAGGGTTAGGGTAAGTGTTAGGGCTAGTGTTAAGATTAGGGTTAGTGTTAGTGTTAGTGTTAGGGTTAGGGTTATGTTTAGTGTTAAAGTAAGGGTTAGTGTTAGGTTCAGGGATAGGGTTACATTTGGGGTTAGTGATAGGGTTAGGGTTAGGTTTAGGTTTAGTATTAGGTAAGATTTAGGATTATTGTTAGGGTACGGGTTAGGTTTAGGTTTAGGGTTATTTTTGAATTAGAGTGAGGATAAGGATTAGGGAACGTGTTAGGGTTAGAGTTAGTTTAAGAGTTAGGATTAGGAAAAATGTTAGGGTTAGTGTTATGGTTAGAGTTATGGTTTGTGTTAGGTTTAGCGTTAGAGTTATGGTTTGGGTTAGGGTTAGCGTTATGGTTACAGTTGGATTAGGATTAGAGTTAGGATTAGGGTTAGGGTTAGTGTTACGTTTAAAGGTAGGGTTAGGGTTATGATTAGGGTTAGGGATTGGGTTAGTGTTAGGTTTAGGTTTATGGTTATGGTTAGTGTTAATGACAGCGTTAGGTTTAGGGTTAGTATTAGGTAAGGGTTAGGGTTTTTGTTAGGGTAAGGGTTAGGGTTAGGGTTAGTTTTAGAATTAGGGTGAGTATCTGGGTTAGGGATCGGATTAGGTTTAGGGTTAGATTAAGAGTTAGGATTAGGTTTAGTGTTAGGGTTAGTGTTAGGGTTAGGGTTATGGTTTATGTTAGGTTAAGGGTTAGGTTTAGGGTTAAGTTTAGGGTTACAGTTAAATTAGGGTTAGATTTAAGGTTAGGGTTAGGGTTAGGGTTAGTTTTAGGGTTAAGAATAGGGTTAGGCTAAGGGTTAGGGTTAGGGTTAGGATTGAGGTTAGGTTAGGGTTAGGGTTGTGTTTTGGATTATGATTTGTGTTAAGGTTAGTGTTTGGGCTCAGGTTTTTGTTAGGTTTAGGGTTAGGTTATTATTTTGTGTTAGGTCTACGTTTAGTGTTAGGTTTATGTTTAGGGTTACGATTAGTGTTTCGCTTAGGGTTAGAGTTAGGTTTAGGGTTTGTGTTAGGGATAAGGTTAGAGATAGTGTTAGAGATAGCATTAGGGTTAGGGTTAGGGTGAGGTTTAGGGTTAAGTTTAGGGTTAGGGTTAGTGTTAGGTTCACGGTTAGGATTAGAGTTAGGTTTAGGGATATGATTAGGGTTAGTGTTAGGTTTAGAGTTATGATTAGTGTTAGTGTTAGTGTTTTGGTTAGGGTTAGGTTTAGGGTTAGGGTTAGTGTTAGGTGTAGGTTTCGTGTTATGTTTAGGGTTAGGATTAGTGTTAGGGTTAGTGTTAGTGATTGGTTTAGGATTACTTATAGGTTTGGGGTTAGTGTTAGTGTTAGGATTAGAGTTAGTGTTAAGTTTAGGGTAAGCCTTAAGGTTAGTGTTAGGTTTAGTATTAGGGTTAGGGTTATGTTAATGTTAGAGTAAGGGTTAGTGTTAGGGTTAGGGTCAGTGATAGGGTAATGTTTAGGTTTAGGTTTAGGGTCATAATTAAAGTTAGTGTTAGTGTTAGGGTTAGGGTTATGGTGAGTGTTAGTGTTAGGGTTAGTGTTAGGATTAGGTTTAAGTTAGGGTTAGGGTTAGGGTTAGGGATGGGGTTAGATTTGGGTTTAGGGTTCCTGTTAAGGATAGGTTCAGGTTTAGATTTAGGTTAGGGTGAGCGTTTGGCTTAGAGTTCCTGTTACAGTTAAGGTTAAGGTTAGGGTTAATGTTAGCTTTAGGTTTAGGGTTATTGTTAGGATTAGTTTTAGGGCTACAGTTAGTGTTAGCGTTAGTGTTTGGTATAGCATTATAATTAGGTTTAGGTTTAGAGTTAGATTTAGGATTAGGGTTAGTGTCAGGTTTGGAGTTAGGTTTACTTTTAATGTAAGGGTTAGGATTCAGGTAGGTTTATGGTTTGGGTTAGTGTTAGGGTTAGGGTTAGGTTTCGGTTTAGGTTTCGGGTTAGGGTTAGGGTTGATGTTATTGTTAGACTTAGGGTTAGAATTAGGTTTAGTGTTATGTTTAGGATTATTTTAGTGTTAGAGTAAGGGTTAGGGTTAGAGTAAAGTTTAAGGTTGGGGTTAGGATTGGTGTTAGTGTTTGGCTTAGGGTTAGGGTTCCAGTTACATTTAGGGTTAGTGTCAGAGTTATTGTTAGGGTTAGGTTTTGGGATAGTGTTAGGGTTAGGGTTATGGTTTGTGTTAGGGTTAGAGTTAGGTTTAGGATTTGTTTTAGAGTTAGGTTTAGGGTTAGTGTTGGATTATGGTTAGAGTTAGGGTTAGGGTTAGGCTTAGTGTTAGTTTTAAGGGTAGGGTTAAGGTTAGTGTTAGGGTTAAAGTTAGGTTTAGGTTTAGGGTTAGTGATAGGGTAAGGATTATGGTTAGGGTTACCATTAGGGTTAGGGTTAGGGTTAGCATTAGGGTTAGTATTAAAGTTAGGTTAGTTAGGGTTCAGTTAGGTATGGGTTAGAGTGAGGGTTAGGTTACTGTTAGGTTTATGATTTGGATTTGTGTTTGTGTTAGGGTTATGGTTAGGATTAGGGATAGGGTTAAGTTTAGGGTTAGGGGTATAGTTAGGGTTAGGTTTTGGGCTCATGTTTGGTTTAGGGTTAGTGTTAATGTAAGTGTTAGGTTTAGGGTTAGTGTTAAGGTTAGGTTTAGGGTTAGGATTAGGATTAGTGTTTGGTTTAGGGTTAGATTTAGGATTAGTGTTAGTGTTTGGGATAGGGTTAGGGTTATTGTTATGGCTAGTGTTAGGTTTAGGTTAGGGTTAGGGTTATGGTTAGGTTAAGGTTAGGGTTATATTTAGGTTTAGTGTTTGTGTTAGTGTTAGGGTTAGGGTTAGGGTAGGGTTAGGATTAGGTCTGGGTTCATATTAGGGTTAGGTTTGGGTTAGTGTTTAATTTAGATTTAGAGTTTTTTTTAGAGTTAGGTTTAGGGTGATTGTTAATGTTAGGGTTAGTGTTAGGAATAGTGTTAAATTAGGGTTAGAGTTAGGGTTAGGTTAGGGTTAAGGTTAGGTTTGGGTTTAGGGTTCCTGTTAATGATATGTTCAGGTTTAGATTTAGGTTAGGGTGTGCGTTTTGCTTAGAGTTCCTGTTACATTTAAGGTTAGGGTTAGGGTTAGAGTTAGGTTTCGATTTAGGGTTAGTGTTAGGGTAAGTGTTAGGGCTACAGTTAGGGTTAGCATTAGTATAGCTAGTTTGGTATAGCATTATAATTAGGTTTAGCTTTAGAGTAAGGCTTAGGATTAGGGTTAGTGTCAGGTTTAAAGTTAGGTTTACTTTTAATGTAAGGGTTAGGGTTAGGGTAGGTTTAGGGTTTGGGTTAGTGTTAGGGTTAGGGTTAGGTTTCAGTTTATGTTTCGGGTTTGCTTTAGGGTTGATGTTATTTTTACAGTTAGGGTTAGGTAAGGGTTAGGGTTAGGGTGAGTTTATGGTTTGGATTAGGGTTAGGTTTAGGGTTAGGATTATGGTTAGTGTTGGGATTCGGGTTAGGGTTAGAGTTAGGGTTAGTGTTAGTGTTAGGTTTATGGTTAGGTTTAGACTTAGGGTTAGGTTTTGGGTAAGTGTTAGGGTTACTGTTACGGTTAGGGTGAGAGTTCTTTTGAGAGTTAGGGTTAGTGTAAGATTTAGAGTTATGGTTAGGATTAGGGTTAGTTTTAGGTTGAGATTTAGTGTTTGGATTAAGTTTAGGGTTAGGGTTATGGTTAGAGTTAGTATTAGGATTAGGTTTTATGGTTAGTGTTAGGTTAGTGTTAGGGTTAGGGCAAGTTTAGGGTTAGCATTGGTTTTATCGTTAGGGTTAGGGTTAGTGTTAGGGTTAGGGTTAATTTAAGATTTAGGGTTAGGGTTATGATTAGACTTAGTGTTACTGTTAGTGTTAGGGTTAGAGTGAGTGTTACGGTTATGGTTAGGTTAGGGTTAAGGTTAGTGTGAGGTTTAGGTTTAGTGTTATGTTTAAAGTTAGTGTTAGGATTAGGATTAGGGTCAGTGTTTGGTTTAGGGTTAGGTTTAAGTTAGGATTAGGATTAGGGTTAGGGTTAGAGTTAGTGTTAGGGTTAGGGTTATTTTGGGGGTTAGGTTTTGTGTTAGGGATAGGGTTATGTTTAGGTTTACTTAGGGTTAGGTATATGGTTCGTGTTAGGTTTAGGGATAGGGTTAGTGTTAGGTTTAGGTTTAGGGGTGAGTTTTAGGCTTAGTGTAATTTTTAGGGTTAGGGTTAGGGTTAGCATTAGGGTTATGGTTAGTGTTAGGATTAGGTTTAAGGTTAGTGTTAGTGTTTGATTAGGTTCAAGTTAAGGTTTAGGGTCAGGTTTAGGTTTATGATTACATTTAGTATTACTGTTATGGTTTGCTTTAGGAAGAGTGTTAGGTTTAGAGTTAGGGTTATGGTTAAGTTTGGTGCTAGGTTTAGGGTTAGTGTTATGGTTAGGGTTACAGTTATGATTAGTATTAAGGTTAGGTTTAGGTTTAGGTTTATGGTTAAGTTAGGATCAGGGATGGGTTTTGGGTTAATGTTAGGTTTAGGGTTAGGGTTGGGGTTATGATTTGTGTTAGTGTTAGGGTTAGGTTTTCTTAGGATTTTGGTTAGGGTTAGGGTTCGTGTTAAGGTTAGAGTTAAGGTTAGTGTTAATGTTAGGATTAGGGTTTGTGTTAGGATTAAGGTTAGGGTTAGTGTTGTTAGGGTTAGGGTATGTTTAGGGTTAGGCTTACTGTTAGTGTTAGGGTTAGGGTTAGGTTTAGGGGTAAAAATACTGTTAGGGATAGAAATAGGTTTATAGTTAATGTTAGGGTTAGTGTTATGTTTAGGGTTAAGTTTAGGGTTAGTGTTATGGTTAGGGTTAGGGTTAGGTTTTTTTAATGTAAGGGTTAGGGTTAGAGTTAGGGTTAGGGTTTGGGTTAGTGTTCGATTTAGCGTTAGGGTTCGGGTTAGGGTTTGGATTAATGTTAGGGTTAGGGTTATGGTTTTGGTTGTGTGTTAGGGTTAGGTGTATGGTTAGCATTACAGTTAGTATTAGGTTTAGAGTTAGTGTTAGGTTTAGGGTTATTTTTAGGGTTAATATTAGGGTTGAGGTTAGTGTTAGGGTAAAGTTTAGGTTTAGGGTTAGTGTTAGGTTTAGTGTTAGTGTTAGTGTTAGGATTAAGCTTAGGGTTAGACATAGTGTTAGGGTTCGTGTTAGGATTAGAATTAGTGTCAGTGTTAGGTTCAGGTTAGGATTAGGTTTAAGGTTAGGTTTATGTAAGGGTTAGGGTTAGAATTAGGTTAATGTTAGGGTTAGGTTTAGAGTTAGGGTTAGGTTTAGTTTTAGGTTTATGGTTAGTGTTAGTGTTAGGGTTAGTGTTAGAGTTAGAGTGAGGTTTAGAGTTAGGGTGAGGGTTAGGTTTAGTGTTAGGGTTAGGGTTAGGATTAGTGTCAGGGTTAAGGTTAGGTTTAGGGTTAGTGTTATGGTTATTGTTAGTGTTAGGGTTCATATCAGGTTTAGTGTTAGGATTTGTTTTAGTGTTATGTTGACGGTTACAGTGATGGTTATGGTTAGAATGATGGGTAGGGTTAGTGTTAGGAATAGTGTTTGGGTAAGGGTGAGTGTTAGGTTTTGGCATAGTGTTAGGGTTAGAATTAGGGTTAGGGTAAGGGTGAGATTTAAGGTTAGTGTTAGGATTAGGATTATGGTTAGGGTTATGATTACAGTAAGGATTAGCTTTAAGGTTAGGGTTACTTTTAGGGTAACTTAGGTACTGTTAGGTCTTAGGGTTAGGGTTAGGGCTAGGGTTAGGGTTAATGTTAGGGTTAGGTTTATATTTAGGGTTTTGGTTAGGGTTAGGTTTAAGTCAGAGTTAGGGTTAGTGTTAGGGTTCAAGTTAGGGTTAAGGTTAGGGTTTATGTTAGGTTTACGTTAAAGTTAGGGTTAGGGTAGGGTTAATGTTAGGGTTAGGTTTAGGGTTAGGTTTAGGGTTAGTGGTAAGGTTAGTGTTAGGTTTAGGGTTAGTTTAAGAGTTAGGGTAAGGGTTAGTGTTAATGTTAGGGTTAGGGTTCATGTTAGCATTAGTGTTAGGTTTAATGTTAGGGTTAGAGTTAGGTTTAAGGTTACCTTTAGTATTAGTGTTTGGGTTAGGGTTATAGATGTTGTTAGGGTTAGGTATAGGTTTAGGGTTAGTTTTAGGGTTAGGGGTAGGGTTAGTGTAATTAATAGGGTTAATTTTATGGTTATGGTTCATGTTAGGTTTAGGGTTAGGGTTATGTTTAGGGTTAATTTTAGGGTTAGGGTTAGGGTTATTGTTCAGGTTAGGGTTAGCATCAGTTTTAGAGTTAGGGTTAGGGTTAGGGTTAGAGTTAGGATTAGTGTTAGGGTGAAGAATATGGTTTGTGTTAGGGTAAGGGTTAGGGTTAGGGTTTGTGTTAGGTTTAGGGATACGGGTAAGGGTTATGCTTATGGTTAGTATTAGAGTAAGAGTGAGGCTTAGGGTTAGGTTTAGGCTTAGTTTTAGGGTTATATATAGGTTAGGGTTAGTGTTAGGGCTAGGGTTAGGGTTAAGTTTAGGTTTAGTGTTAGGTTTAGGGTTAGAGTTTGGGTTATGGCTAGTTATAGGGTTGGGGTTGGGGTAAGGGTAAATGTTATGATTAGAATTATGGGTAGTGTTAGGGTTAGGGTTTATGTTAGGGTTATGGTTTCGGTTAGGGTTAGGTTTCCATTAGACTTAGGGTTAGGGTTAAGATTACATTTCTTGTTAAGTTTATTTTTAGGTTTAGGGTTAGTCTTAGAGTTAGGGTTAGGGTTAGGGTTTGTGTTAGGGTTAGGTTTAGGGTTAGGGTTTTTGTTAGGTTTAGGTTTAGGGTTAGTGTTATGTTTAGTTTTAGGTTTAAGGTTACTTTTAGGGTTAGTTTTAGGGTTAGGATTAGTTTTAGTATTAGGATTAGCGTTTGTGTTAGGGTTAGGGTTAGTGTTAGGGTTAAATTTAGGCTTAGGCTTAGTGTTACTGTTAGTTTAATGTTTAGGTTTAGGATTAGGAATAGTGTTAGATGAGGGATAGGTTTAGGGTTAGTGACTGGATTAGGGCTAAAATTAGGATTAGTGTTAAGTTTAGGATTAGGGTTAGTGTTAGTGTTACAGTTAGTATTAGGGTTAGAATATGTATTAGGGTTAGGGTTAGGGTTAGGGTTAATTTTAGGGTAATGTTTAGTGTTACAGTTAGGGTTAGGTTTACTATTAATGTTTGGGTTAGGTTTAGTGTTAGATTTAGTTTTGAAATTAGGGTTAGGGTTAGGGAAAGTGTGAGGTTTAGGGTAAGTATTAACGTTTGGGTTAGGGTTAGGTTTAGGTTTAGGGTTAGGGTTAGTGTTAGGTTTAGGTTTAGGGTTAGGGTTAGTATTAGGGTTAAAGTTAGGGTTAGGGTTATTGTTAGAGTTATGATTAGGGTTAGGGTTTGTGTAAGGGTTAGGTTAGGGTTAGGGTTAGGGCTGTATTTTGGGTTAGGGTTAGAATTTGGGTTAGGTTTAGGGTTAGTGGTAGGGTTAGGTTTAGGCTTAGTGATAAAATTAGGTTTAGTTTTAGGGTTAGGGTTAGTGTTAGGGATAGTGTTCAGTTTAGGGAGAGGTTTAGGGTTAGGGTTAGGGTTAATATTAGGGTTAGTGTTAGGTTTAGTGTTATGGTTTTGGTTAGGTTTAGGTTTAGGGTTATTTTTAGAGTTAGTGTTAGTGTTAGGGTAAGGGTTAAAATTAGGGTTCTGGTTAGGCTTACATTTAGTTTAAGAGTTAATGTTAGGGTTAGGGTTAGGGTTTCAGTAAAGATTAAGTTTAGTTTACTGTAAGGATTAGGGTTTGGGTTAGTGTTACGGTTAGGTTTAGGGTTAGTGTTTCATGTAGGGTTAGGGATATGTTTAATGTTAGTGTTAGGGTTAGGGTTAAGGTTAGGATTAGCATTATTGTTAGGTTTAGGTTTAGGGTTAGGCTTAGGGTAAGTGATAGAGTTAGGGTTCGGATTATTGTTAATGTTAGGGTTAGGGTTAGGTTAGGGTTAGGGTTATTTTACTGTTAGGGTTACGGTTTTGGTCAGGGTTTGTGTTAGGGTTAGGGTTAGGGTTAGAGTTATGCTTAGGGTTAGGCTTAGGATTTGTGTTCGTGTTAGGGTTAGTGTTAGGGTTAGGGTTAGTTTTAGTGTTAGGTTTAGGGTAAGGGTTAGGTTAGTGACAGGGTTAGTGTTAGGTTTAGTGACAGGGTTAGTGTTAGGGTTAGGATTAGTGTAAGTGTTAGGGTTGTGGTTAGGTTTAGGGTTAGGTTTAGTGTTAGCATTATGGTTAATGTAGCTTTAGAGTTAGGATTAGGTTAGAGATAGGGTTAGGGTTAGTGTTCGAATTAGGTTTCGTGTTAGGGTTACTGTTATTGTTATTGTTAGGGTTAGGGTTAAGATTAGGTTTAGGGTTAGTGTTAGGGTTTGGATTACGGTTAGGATTTGTGTTAGTAATAGGGATAGGCTTAGTGTTAGGATTAGGGTTAGGATTCCTGCTAGTGTTAGTGTTAGCGTTATGGGTAGGGTTAGGTTTCATTTTACAGTTAGTGTTAGTTTTAGTGTTACAGTTAGTGTTAGGCATAGTGTTAGTTTTAGGGTTAGTGTTAGGGTTTAGGGTTAGAATTAGGGTTAGTTTTAGGGTTAGGTTTAGTGTTACGGTCAGGGTTAGTGTTAGGCTTAGTGTTAGGATTAGGGTTAGTTTTAGGTTTAGTTTTATGGCTATTGTTAGGGCCAGTGTTAGGGTTCAGTAAGGGTTAGGGTTAGAGTTGGGTTAGGTTTACTTTTATGGTTTGTGTTAGGGTTTGTGTTCAAGTTAGGATTAGGGCTAAGGTTAGCTGTAGGGTTATGTTTAGGTTTAGGGTTAGTGTTAATTTTAGGTTTAGAATTAGTGTTAGGGTTAGCGTTAAGGTTAGGGTTAGGGATAGGAGGAGGGTAAGTTCAAGGGTTAGAATTAGGTTTAGGGTTAGTGTTGGTGTAAGGTTTAGGGTTATTGTTAGCTTTAGGGTTAGGGCTCAGGTTAGGGTTAGGTTTAGGGTAAGGTTTAAGGTTAGGGTTAGGTTTAGGTTTAAGGTTTGGGTTAGGGTTAGGGTTATGGTTAGAGTGAGTGTTAGGGTTAGGTTTGGGTGTGTTTTAAGTTAGTGTTAGGGTTTGTTTAAGGGTTAGTTTTAGTATTAGGGTTTGGGTTACAGTTCAGATTAGGGTTAGGTTTTGGTTTAGGGTTAGGGTTAGGGTTAGGGTTAGGGCTAGTGTTAGTGTTATGGTTAAGGTTAGGGTTAGGGTTAGGCTTAGTGTTAGGTTTAGGGTTATGATTAGAGTTATGTTAAGTGTTAGGACTAGGATTAGTGTTAGGGTTTAGGATAGGGTTAGGGTTAGGTTTAGTGTTAGGGTTAGGGTTCGTGTCATGTTTAGGGTTAGGGTTAGGGTTCATGTCATGTTTGGGGTTAGGGTTAGGGTGAGTGTTAGGGTTAGGGTTAGTGTTAGGTTTAGTGTTAGGGTTAGTTTTAGTGTTTGGGTTAGTGTTAAGGTTACAGTTATGGATAATGTTAGGGTTAGGGATAGGTTTATATTTAGTTTTAGGCTTAGGGTTAGTGTTAGTGTTATGGTTAGGGTTAGGGATAAGGTTAGTGTTAGGGTTAGGTTTAGGGATATGATTAGTGTTAGGTTAAGGGTTAGGATTAGGGTTAGTGTTAAGTTTGCTTTTTTTAACATTAGGGTTCGTATTACTGTTTGGTTAGGGTTAGGGGTAGGGTTAGTGTTAGTGTTCAGGTTAGGTTTAGGGTTAGGGTTAGTGATACGTTTAGGGTTATGTTTAGGGTTAGTGTTAGTGATAGGGTTAGGATTGGTGTTAGGTTTAGTGTTAGGGTTAGGGTTAGGATTAGTGTTAGGGTCAGTGTTAGTGTTAGGAATAGGGTTAAGGTTAGTGTTAGGCTTAGTTTTAGGGTTAGGTTTAGGGGTAGGTTTTGTGTCAGGGTTAGGGTTAAGGTTTGAATTAGGATTAGGGTAAGTTTTAGGGTTAGGGTTATGGTTACAGATAGAGTTAGTTTTAGGGTTAGGGTTAGGGTTAGTGTTAGGGTAAGGGTTAGTGTTATTGTTAGTGTTAGGGTTAGTGTTAGGGCATGTGTTAGGGTGAGGGTTAGGTTTAGTGTTAGGGTTTGGGTTAGGGTTCGGGTTAGTGAGAGGTTTAGTGTTAGGTTTAGGGTTAGGGTTTGTGTTATGGTTAGGGTTAGGGTTAGAATTAGGGCTTGTGTTAGGGTTGGGTTTGTTTTAGTGTTAGATTTAGTGTTAGGATTAGGGCTTGAGTTAGCATTTGGGTTAAGATTACATTTAGCATAATGATAATTTAGGGGTAGGGTTCAGGTTAGGTTTAGGGTAATGGATAGTTTAGATTTAGTGATAATGCTACGGTCAGCCTGAGCATTATCATTAGGGTTATGCTTGGGTTTGGGTAATGGATAGGGTAGAACTAGAGTTAGGGCAAGGTTTATGGTTAGAGTCAGGGCTAGGGGTAGGGTTAAGTTTAGGATTAGTGCAAGGATTAAAGTTAGGGTTAGATTTAAGGTAAGGGTTAGGGCTAGGTTTAGGGTTCGAGTTAGGGTTAAAGCTAGGTTTGGGTCTTTGATTAGGTCTAGGTTTTGGGTTACATTAGGGCTCTTCTTAGGGATACAGCTAACGTAAGAACTAAGGTGATAATTAGGGCTAGTTTTAGGGTTACATTTAGGACTAAGTCTAGTTTTAGGATTAGGTTTAGGTATAGGGTGATGTTGTTAACTAGGTTAGGGTTGGGGTCAGAGTCAGGATCACAGTTGGTTTTATGGTTAGGGATAGGACTCAAATTAGGGGTAGGCTTAGGGCTAGATGTAGAGTTAAGACTTTGTTTAGGTTAAGGTTTATGGTTAGTCCCATGGCTCGGTTTGTTTTAGGACTAAAACTAAAGTTAAGGGTAGTTTTAGGGTTAGCATTAGTGTTATTGCTACTGATAGGGTGAGTTTAGGCTTAGGAGTAGATTTAGAGTTATTATTAATTCGAGGGTTAGGGCTATGGCTAGTGTTAGAGCTAAGATTAGGACTAGTGTTTGGATTATGATAAAGGATAGGGTTAGAACTAAGGATAGGGCTATGATAAGAGTTAGAGTTAGTCTTAGGGCTAGAGTTTGGGTTAGGGTTAGGGCGAAATTAGGGCTAGGAATGGGTCTAGGGTTAGTGTTAGGCTTAGGGCTAGAGTTTGGGTTAGGGTTAGGGTGAAATTAGGGCTAGGAATAGGTCTAGGGTTAGTGTTAGGCTTAGGCCTAGGATTAAGGTTATGTTTATGGTTAGGTTTAGGGTTAGATTTAGGGGAAGGGATGCCTTTTTGATTTCCACCTCCATTTCCATTTACCCATAGGTGTCAAAATGAAGTGAAACCTTAAAATACAAAGTTTTCATGATAGTGAACCATTAAATTGAGAAGAACCTTCCTTGGGAGCATATTAAGGCTAGATAAAAGATGACTCCTGCTCAGTTTCAAAGAAATTTGAACAAAACTAACTCTCACCCTATCATTACCTCTTAACCCTAGCCCTAGCCATAACCCTAAACCTAACATTAACCCTAACCTGATTAGAGAAGCATTGATCCTAGAATTCCCACACTTGGGGAGCCTTGTGAGGCAAGCTAAGTGATGAATCTTATGCAACATCAAACAAATCTGACCAAATAATTATGGGAGGTATTTCAGTACATGCATATTTTCCAGTTTTCTCATAAAGGGCTCTCGGACTAAGTTGTTTTTGCATGCTTAAGCATAGGCCTACTTTTACAAGGAACATACCAGAGTCCCTAGAGAAAAATGATGGAGTGTGTGAAGTTTCAAGCAGCTAGCACAAACCCTGTTTGATTTTCAGCTCCATTAACTTTCCCGTATAGGTCAAAATAAAGTGAAATCTTAAAATACAAAATTTTCCTGACAGCGAACCTGTGAAGGGAGAAGGCCTAAACATGGGAAACAGAGTAAATCTAGCTAAAAGATAAATCCTGCCAAATATCAAAGAATTTTGAATAAAACTAACTCTAACCCTAACATTAGCTCTAACCCTAGCTCTTCCCCTAAACCTAACAGTTTTATGAAACCTTTGACCATAGAATTTCCAAACTTGGGCAGCCTAGTGGGGAACCTAAGGGATGAATGCTGCACAGTATCAAAGAAATCTGTCCAAAAAGTTGATGGAGTATATCAGTACATGCATATTTCCTGTTATCTCCTAAAAGACTCTTGGATAAAGTTGTTTTTACATGCTTCAACTTAGGTGTACTGTCACAAGAATAAGATTGTTCACAGAGAATGATGGAGTGTGAAATTTCAAGCAGCTAGCACCAATGCTGTTTGATTTTCAGCTCAATTTCCTTGACCTGTATAGGACAAAATAAACTGAAACTTTAAAATACAAACTGTTCCTTACAGTGAACCATTGAACCTAGGAGGCCCAAACAGGTGGGGTATAGTAAGGATAGGAGAAAAATGAATCCTGCCTGGTATCAAAGAAATTTGAAAAAAAGTAACCCTAATCCTAACAGTAGCTCTAACACTAGCCCTAAAACTATCCTTAACACAAACCCTAACTTGATTAAAAAACTGATTATCCTAGAAGTCCCAAACTTGGGGAGCCTAGTTGGCTAAGCTATCATATGAATCCTATGCAGTATCAAAGAAATATGATCAAATAATTGAGGTGGTATTTCAGTTCATGCATATTTCTCTGTTTTCGGCTAAAGGGCTCTCAGATAAAGTTGTTTTTGCCATCTTCATCTTGGGGCTACTTTCACAAGGAACAAACCAGAGAGTTCCCAAAGAGAACTATTTCAGTGTTTGAAGTTTCAAGCAGCTAGCACCAAACAGGTTTGATTTCAAACTCCATTTTCATTTACCTATATAGGTCAATATGAAGTGAAACCTTAAAATACAGAGTATCCCTGTTAGCAAACCATTGAAATGAGAAGGCCCAAACCTGAGGTACATATTACGGCTAGGTAAAAGATGACTCCTTCCTAGTATCAAAGACATTTGTACAAAATCACTCTCACCCTAACACTACATCTAACCCTAGCCCTAAACCTAAACTTAATACTAACCCTAACCTGATTAGAGAACCATTGATCCTAGAAGTCCCACACTTGGAGAGGTTTGTGGGGAAAGCTACATCATGAATGCTACTCAGTATCAAACAAATCTGACAAAATAATTATTGGAGGAATTTCAGTGCATCCATATTCCCTGCTTTTTCCTAAAGGGCTCTCGGGTAAAATTGTTTTTGCATGTTTCAGCTTAGGCCTACACTCACAAGGAACAATCCAGAGTGTCCCACACAAAGCACTGAGGGTGTGTGTGCAGTTTCAAGCAGCTAGCATAAACTCTGTTTGATTTCCAGGTCCATTTACATTTACTCATATAGGTCAAAATGAAGTAAAATGAAAACATTAACTGTTCTGGACACTAAACAGTTGAACCAAAAGGTCTGAATCTGGGAAACAGAGTAAGGTTGGTTAAAGACGAATCCTGGATTCTATCAAAGAAATTTGAATAAAGTAACTCTAACCCTAACACTACCTCTAATCTGAGCCCCAATCCTAACCCTAAACATTAACATAGCCTTAACCCTAACCCTAACTTTAAACCTAATTTTAACTGTAACCATTGCCCAAATCCTAGCTCTAACTCTATCCATTACCATAACTCTAACCTTAACCTTATGCTAAATGTAGCACTAACCCTAATATTTACCCTAGACCTGCTCTAACCCTAATGCTCACCTTAGCCCTTAATCTACTTCCAACCATAACACTTACCCTAAACCTAACTCTAACCCTAGGCCTAATTATAAGCCTAACCCTAACTCTAAAACTAGCCCTAATCCTAACCATAAACACAGCCCTAAACCTAGCTGTAATCCTATCTTTTACCCTAAACTTAAGCCTAACACAAATGCTAACAATAGGACTAAACCTAACTGTATAGCTATTCTTTAGGTGATTCAAAACCATAAACCTAACCTGAACCCTAAAGCTAACCATATCCATTACTTTAAACCTAATGCTAATTTGAGCCTTAACCCTAAACCTTAACCCTAAACCCTAGCCTTAACCCTGAAACCAATCCCTAATCCTGACCCTGACTGTAATAATACACCTAGCCCTAAACCTGACCTTTACCCTAAACCTAACCCTTACAGTAGACCTATTCATAACCAAACCCTACAACTACCCTTAAATGTAATGCAAGACCTGACACTAGCCCTAACCTTAATCCTAGCCCTAGCCCTAACCCAAACCCTCATCCAAGCCATAAACCTAGCCTTAAACATAACCCTCACCATAAACTTAACCCAAGACCTAATCCTAACCATAACCCTAGCCCTAACATTAACTCTAACTGTATCCATTACCCTAAACATAACCCTTATCCTAATGATAACCCTAGGACCCAACCTAACCTATCACTATCCCCAAAACTATCAATTACCCTAAATGTAACCTGTACCCTAAACCTAACCCTATATTTACCCTAACCATAACCCTAAGTCTAATTCGAGCCATGACCCTAAACCCAAACCTAAACCAAGCCCTAAAACTGACCCTGGCCATAATAATTCCCCTAGCTCTAAACTTGACTCTTATCATATACCTAACCATTACAAAAGACCTAGCCATAAAACTTTCTCTAAAACTACACCTAACTCTAACCCTAGACCTGAAATTAGGCCTAGCCATAATTCTCTCCCTAACCCTAACACAAACCCTAGCTCTTATCATAGCCCTAAACATAGCATTAATTACAAACCTAACCCAAACTCTAGGCCTAACCCTGACACTAACCCTCACCCTAATCTTAGCCCTAATTTAGCCGTATCCCTAACAGTAGTCCTAAGACTAACTCTAACTCTCACATTAGACTTTCACTTGTTCTAACCATATCCCTTACCATAACCCTAACCCTAGCTCTAATCCTAGTCCTAACCCTTGCCCTATCCTTTGCCCTAGCATTAACCTTAGAAAATACCTAACTCTAAATCGAGCCCTAACCCAAAGACTAAGCCAAACCCTAATACTAACCCAAAACATAACACTAATCCTAAAACTAGCTCTAACACTAACCCTCAAAAAACCCGAGCTATAGCTATAACCCTAACCCCTAACCTAAACCAAACCCTACCCATAACCCTAGCCCTGATATGAGTTGTAAGCCGAACTCTTAAGCTAACCCTGAACCTGACACTGACCCTAACACTACTAGCTCTAAACATCGCCCTAACCCTAAACCTAATCCTAACACTAATTCTAGCACTAAAACCCTAAAACTAGCCCTAAACATCTCCCTAGTACTTACATTAGCCCTAACCCTAATTCTACCCCTAACTTAATCCAAAACCTAGCCCTAATCCTAGCTTTAACCCTAGCCCTATTCATAACCATTAACCTAGCCCTAAACTGATCTCTAACTCTATTCATTACCATAACCAAAACCATAACCCTAATGCTTAACCCTAGGCATAAACCTACACGTATCCCTAATCTTAACCCAATCTATTATCCTGAACCTAACCTGTACCTAAACCTAACCCTATCTTTACCCTAACCCTAACACTTACACTAATTCAAGCCCTAACTTTAAACCTTAACCTATCCCAAACCCTAACCCTGACCTTGACCCTAATAAAACCCCTAGCTCTCAACTTCAACATAACCATACACTTAACCCTTACCCTAGATGTAGCCATAATCCTAACCCTAAAACTATCTTTAACCATAATTCTGGATCTGAAATTAGCCCTAGCCCTAATCCTAGTCATAAACCTAAAACAAACCCTAGATCTCATCCTAGCCCTAAACCTAGCTTCAATCATAACCCTAACACTAACCCTACCCCTAACCCTAATTCTAACCCTCACCCTACCTCTATACCTAGCTATAATGCCATCTCTTACCCTAAACTTAACCCTAACCCTAACCCTAACTCTAGGCTTAAGCCAAATAATAAACCTAGACCTAATTCTAGCACTAATTTAGCCCTACCTCCAACCATAACACTAACCCTAGCCCTAAGCATCACTCTAACACTCACCCTATACCTATCTCTAATTCTACCATATCCCTTACTGTAACCCTATCCCTAGCCCTAACCCTTGCCCTATGCTTAGTCCCAGCCCTAACCCTCGATCTAACTCCAAATCTAACCCTAACACTAAGCCTAAGCTTAACACTTACACTATCCCTAAACCTAACCCTAGGACTTAACCAAAACCAAGCAATATCCCTAACCCTAAACATTAACTTAAAACAAACCCTAGCACTAAACCTAGACCTATTCCTAGCCCTAATTCGAGTTGTAACACTAACTTTAAAACTAACACTGACCCTGACTCATATCCTAACAATCAACCTAGCTCTAAACACCACCCTCACCTTAAACCAAATGATAAGAATAACCCTAACAATAATTCGAGTCCTATCCCTAACCCTAACAAACCCTGACCTGACTCTTATCCTAACACAAACTCTATCTATAAATATCACCCTAAACATAAACCTAACCTAACGCTAAACTTAACCATAACACTAAAACTAACCTAAAGTTAACCCTAGTTCTTACATTAGCTGTTGCCCTAAACCTATCCCTAACCCTAACACAAAAACTAGCCCTAATCTGAGCCCTAAACCTAAATTTAACCATAACTCCAACCCTAACCATAGCCCTAACCCTAGCTCTAAACCAATCCCTTACCCTAAGCAAAACCCTAAACCTAAGTGTAACCCTAGACCTATCCCTAATCCTAAGGCTAACCAAAACACTAACTCTATTAATTGCCCTAACCCTAGCTCTCATTCTAGTTCTAACACTATCCCAAATTCTAACCCTTACTCTGACCCTTATACTCACCCTGCCACTATTCCTAGGTCTAACTCTAACCTTAACTCTAACCCAAAAACTATGGTAATGCTACTCCTAGATCTAACCCTGAAGCTATCTCCAAGCCTAGCCCTAACCATAGCTCAGAACCTAACCCTTACGCTAAACATAACCCTAAACCTAACCAGGGTTCTAACCCTCAAACTAAACCTAACTCAAGACCTAATCCTAACCATAACCCTATCCCTAACCTTCACTCTCACTATATCCATTACCCTAAACATTACCCTTACCCTAATGCTAACCCTAGGCCTAACCCTAACCTTATCACGATCCCCCAAACTGTCAATTACCCTAAACCTAACCTGAACCCTAAACCTCACCTTATCATTACCCTAATGCTAAACCTAATGCTTACTGGAGCCCTACCCCTAAATTCAAGCTTAAACCGAAGCCCAAAACTGACCCTGATATTAATAATTCCCATAGGTATAACCCTGATTATTACCCTATACCTAAACCTTACACTAGACTTAGACATAAACCTAACCCTAAAACTATCCATAACCATAACCCTAGACCTGACTTTAGCCCTAGCCATAATCCTAGCCGTAATGCTAGCACAAACCCTAGTCCTTATCCTAGCCCTAAATATAGCCTTAATTATAACTTAACCCTAACCCTAGGCCTAAACCTAACACTAACCATAGCCCTAATCTTAGCCCTAATTTAGCCCTATCCCTAACCCTAACCCTAGACCAAAGACTAACTCTAACTCTCACCATAGCCCTAACTTTAGTTTTAACCCTATATATTACTGGAAGCCTAATCCTAGCCTGAACCGTAGGTCTAACCCTGGCCCTATTCATATCCCTGGCCATAACCCTAGATCTAAACCTAACTATAAATCTAACCCTAACAATAAGCCTAAGCCTAAGCCTAACCCTAGCCCTAACGCTAAGGCTAATCCTAAAACTAGCCCTAACATTAGCCCTACCACTAAAACAAAACTGAGCCATAGAACTAACTCTAATCCTTAACATAAACCAAGCCCTAATCCTACACCTAGCCCTAACCCTAGCAATAATTCGAGTCTTAAGCCGAACCCTAAAACTAATCCTCAACATGACTCTGACCTTAACACTAATCCTAGGTCTAAATATCACCCTAACCCTAACCCTAAACCTAACACTAGATCTAGTCCTAACCCCTAACATGAAAATTAGCCCTAATCATAACCCTAGAACTTACATCAGGCGTAACCCTAACCCTAGCCCTAACTTAACCCAAATCCTAGCCCTATTCTGAGCCCTAACTCTAGCTTTAACCCTAAACCTAACTCTAACCCTGTCACTAATTGTAACCATAGCCCTAGCTGTAACCCTAGCTGTAACCCTATCCATTACCATAACTATAACTCTAACTCTAATTCTAACCCTAGGCCTAAACCTAACCCTATTCCTAATCTTCACCCTATCCATTACCCTAAATCTAACCTGAAACCTAAACCTAACCCCATCATTACACTGATCCTAAACTTAATGCTAATTCGAGTTCTAACTTTAAACCTTAACCTATCCAAAACACTAATTGTGACCATGACTCTAATAATACATTTATCTCTAAACCTGACCCTAACCCTAAATCTAATGCTTACACAAGGCATAGCCATAAACATAACCTTAAACTATCTTCAACCATAAACCTAGACCTGAAATTAGCCCTACCCATAATCCTAGCCTTAAACCTAGCCTTAATCCTAACCCGAACCATAACCCTAATTCTAACCCTCACCCTAGCCCTAAACCTACCTAAAATCCCATCCCTTACCACAAACCTAAACATAACCCTAAACCTAACCCTAACCCCCACCCTAACCCTAGGCCTAATACTAACACTAAGCCTAGCGCTAATCCTAGCCCTAATTTAATCCTATCCTAAGCCTAACCCTAGAACCTAAGACTAACTCAAACTCTTGCCCTAGCCCTAGCCCTAGTTCTATCCTTAGTCCAATCCTAACTCTAGATCTAAACCTAACTCTAAATCTAAACCTAACTCTAAATTTAACTGTAATCATAAGCCAAACCAAACCATAACACTACCCCTAACCATAATGCTAATCCTAAAACTTGCCCTGGCCCTGGCCCTACCCATAAAACAAAACCAAGCCATATCCCTAACCCAAACCCTTAACCTAAACCAAACCCAAACCTTACAACTAACCCTAACCCTAACTCTAAAAATTACTCTGACCTGAGGTGGACCCTAAAACTAATCCTAGCTCTAATCATCACCCTAACTTAAATTAACCCTAACACTAGATCTAGCCTTAACCGTAACCCTAAAACAAGCCTTAATTGTAACCCTCGTTCATACATTAGTCATTGTTCTAACCCTAGCATTAACCCTAACACAAATCCTACCTGGATACGACCCCTAAACCTAGTTTTAACCCTAATCTTAACCCTAACACTAGCCCTAAAGCTAACCCTAACCCTAGCTCTAAACCTATCCCTTACTCTAAGCCAAACCCTAACCCAAATGCTAATCCTAGTCCTAACCCTAATCCTTAGCCTAACTTCAAATCTAACCATATTACAAGTCTTAACCCTAGTCCTCGTTCTAACTCTAAACCTAACCCTGACACTCATCTAGCCCAAACCCTAGCTCTAAAACTATCCATTACACTAAACATAACCCTAACCCTAATGCTAACCCTAACCTGATTGCTGAAACCTAACCCATCTGTTACCTTAAACCTTAACTAAAACCCAAAGTAAACCCTTCCATTACCTTAACTCTAAACCTAATTCTAATGCTAATTCGATCCCTAACCCCCTAACTTTAGCGTAAACCAAATACTAACCCTGATCCTGACCGTAACACTAATAATTCCAGCACTACAGCTGACCTTTAACCTAAACTTAACCCTTACACTCAACTAGCCATAACCTAACCCTAAAACTATCCTTAACCATAACCCTAGACCTGATATTATCCCTAGACTGAGTCCTAGCCCTAACCCTATCAGAATACCTACCCCTCATTCTAGCCCTTATCCTAGCCTTAATCCTAAAATGAACAATAACCCTAGGCCTAATCCTAATTCTAACCCTCACCCTAGCCCTAAACCTAGCAATAACCCCACTCACTCCCCTAAACTTAACTCTAACTACAGTGCTAACCCTAACCCTAGCCCAACCACTAGGCTTAACCCTAACACTAACGCTAGTCCTAATCCTAGCCCTAATTGAGACCTAATCCTAACCCTCACACTAAGCCTAATCCTAAGAATAACTCTAATTCTCACCCTAGACATATCCCTAGTTCTAACCATATTCCTTACCATAACCCTAATCCCAGCCCTAAACCTAGCATGAGCCCTAACTCTAAATCTAACCCTAATCCAAAGCCTAAACTTCATTCTAAAACTAGACCTAATCCTGATGCTAATCCAAAATCTAGCCTTAACCCTAGCCCTAGCCCTAAAACAAAACTGAGCCATAGCCCTAATTGTAACTCTTAACCTATCCCAAAACCTAACACTACACCTAAAACTAACTTTAGCCCTAATTCGATTCCTAAACCTAACACTAAAACTAACCCTGACACTGATATTGACCCTAAATATAACCCTTGCTCTAAACATCACCCTAACCCTAACCCTAAAACTGGCACAAATTCTAACACTAGTTCATACATTAGCCATAGCCCTAACCCTAGCTCTAAGCAAAACCGAATTCTAGCCCTTATTTGAGACTTAACCCTAGTTTTAAACCTAACCCTAACCCAAACCTAGCCCTAAACCTACCCCTAACCCTAGCCAGAATCCTAACCATAACCCTAGCCTTATCACTAGCTCTAAACCTATCCATTACCCTAAACCTAACCATAACCCTAATATTAACCCTACACCTAACCTTATTGCTAACCCTAACCTTATTCATTAACCTAAACCTAACCTGAAACCCAAACCTAACCCTATCATTACCCTAATCCTAACGCTAATGCTAATTTGAGCCCTAATCCTAAACTTAACCTAAGCCAATCCCTAATTCTGACCCTTCCTGTAATAATGTACCTAGCTCTAACCCTGACCCTACCCCTAAACCTAACCCTTATACTAGACCTAGTCATAAACCTAACCCTAAAACTACTCCTAACGTAACTATAGACCTGATATTTGTCCTAGCTGTAATCCTAGCCCTAACCTTAACACAAACCATAGCCTAAACCTTAACCCTAACTCTAACCCTAGCCCTAATCCTATCCATAACCCTAGCTCTAAACTTAGCTCTAATCCTATCAATTACCCTAAACCTAGTTCTAATTCTAATGCTAGACCTAGGTCTAAATCTAACCCTATGCCTAACCGTAACCCTATCCATTATGCTAAACCTAACCTGAACCCTAATCCTAACCCTATCATTACACTAACACAAACCCTAATGCTGATTTGAGCCCTAACCCTAAAACCTAACCTAAACAAAACTCTAAACATGACCCTGACCCTAATAATACACCTAGCTCTAAATTTAACCCTTACCCTAAATCTAACACTTACACTAAACATAACCATAAACTTAACCCAAATCTATCCCTAACCCTAACCCTAGAACTGACATTTGCCCGAACACTAATCCTAGCCCTAACCAAAACACAAACCCTAGCCCTCATTCTAGCCCTTAACCTACCCTTAATCATAACTCTAATGAAACCCTAGCTCTAACCATAATTCTAAACTTCGTCCTAGCCCTAAACTGAGCTCTAACCCCATCATTTACACTAAACCTAACCCTAAGCCCAAAACTAACCCTAGGCCTAAACATAAACATAAACCTAGCCCTATTCCTAGCCCTAATTAAGCCCTATACCCAACCAAACCCTAAGCCTATCCCTAAGACTAACTCTCACTCTTGCCCTAGTCCTATCCCTAGTTCTAACCCTATTTTTATCATGACTTTAATCCTACTATAAACCTAGAACTTATGCTAGCCATATCCATAGCCCAAGACCTAACCCTAGGTCTAATCCTAACTCTAAATCTAACTCTAAATCTAAGACTAAACCTAACCCTAACACTAGTCCTAAACCAAATGCTAATCTTAAAACTAGTTCTAACCATAGCCCTAGTCCTAAAACAAAATCGAGCCATAGTCCTAACTTTAAAGCTTAACCTAAACCAAAACCTAACCCTACACCTAGCCCTAACCCTACACCTAGCCCTAACCCTAGCCCTAATTCGAGTCCAAACCCTAACCCTAAAACTACCCCTGACTTTAATTTTGACCCTAAAACTATCCCTAGCTCTAAACATCACCCCAACATTAAACCTAACCCTAACACTAGACCTAGTCCTAACCCCAATCTTATAAAGAGCCCAAATCATAACTCTACTACAAACATTGGCCGTAACTCTAAACCTAGCCCTATCTCTAACCAAAACTTAGCCCTAATCCAAAACCTAACCCTATCTTTAACCCTAAAACTAATCCTAAATGTAGACCTAAACCTAGGTCTAACCCTATTACTTACTCTAAGCCAATCCTAACCCTAATGCAAACCCTAGGCCTAACCCTAATCCTATTACTAGTCCTAACCCTAGCCCTCATTCTACCTCTAACCATAACTCAAACCTGACACTTATTCTTACCCTAAAGTTAACCATAAGTCTAAACTGGACCTTAACCCTATACTGAACCCTAACACTAGCATTAGAAATAAACCTATTCCTAAACCTAACCCTAACACTAGCCCTAGACCTAAATGTAATCCTAAATCTAGACATATCTCTAGCCCTAGACCTAAACAAAACCAAGCCCTAGCCCTAATAATAAACTTTAACCTAACCCAAACACTAACCCTACCCCTAGACCTAAACTTAGTAATAATTCTGGCTTTAAACCTAAAGCTAACTCTAACCTGAACACTGACCCTGACCCTAACACTAACTCTAGCTCTACACATCACAATAACCCTAACCTTAACACATGACCTAGCCATAACACAAACCCAGAAACTGGCCCTATCATAACCCTAGTTCGTACATTAGCTGTAACCCTAACACTAGCCCTAACCTAACCCAAATTGGCCCTAATCTGACCTTAACCCAGATTTAACCCTAACACTAACCCTAGCTGTAAGCCAATCCCTTGCCCTATATCTAAATCTTATCCTATTTGTTACCTTAAGCCAACCCCTAAACGTAATGCTAACCCTGGTCCTAACCCTAATTCATAGCATAACCCAAAACCTAACCCTATTACTAGTCCTAACCCTAGCCCTCATTCTAGCTCTAACCATAACCCAAACATTAATCCTAACCCTGAAACTTATACTGACCCTAACACTAACCATAGGTCTAAAACTGACCCTAACCCAAATCCGAAACCTAATACTAGCCCTACCGGTAATCCTATACATAAACCTAAACCTAACACTAGTGCTAGACCTAAACCTAATTCTAAATCTAGCAATAACTCTAGCTCTAGACTGCAACAACAACCTTTCCCTAGCCCTAACAATCACCCTTAACATACCCAAACACTAACCCTACTTCTAGACCTAACCCTAGTCCTAAATCTGACACTAACCCCAACACTCACTATAACCTAAACACTGACCCTGACCCTAACATAAACCTAGCTCCAAATCTCACCCTAACTCAAAACCTAATCCTAACACTACACCTAGCCATAACCCTAACCCTAAAAATAGCCCTAAACATAACCCTATCTCTTAATTACCTATGGCCCTAACCCTAAGACTAAACTAACACAAAACCTAGCTCTAATCCTAGGCCTAAACCTAGCCCTAAGTGTAACTCTAAACTAACCCTAACCCTAACCCAAACCTAACCCTCACCTTAGAACTAACCCTAGCTCAAAGCCTAACCTTTACCCTAAAGATAAACCTAGCCCTGTCCCAAACCCTAATCTAACCCTAACCCTAATCCTAACCTAAACCATAGCCCTAACCATAGCTCTAATTCTATACACTACCCTAACCCTAACCCTAATCCTAACCATAACCCTAGCCCTAAACCTAGCTCTAATCCTATCCATTACCCTAACCATAATCCTAACCCTAATTCTAACCCTAGGCTTAACCCTAACCCTTTCACAATCCCTAAACCTATCCATTACCCTAAAACTAATGTGTACCCTAATTCTAAGCCTATTCATTATCCTAACCCTAACCCTAACCCTAACACTAATTAAAGCCCTAAACCTAAACCGTAACCTAAACTGAACGATAAGCTATACCCTGACTTTAATAATACATCTAGCTCTAAACTTGACCATTACCTTAAACCTAACCCTTACACTAGACCTAACCGTAAACATAACCCTAAATCAATCCCTAACCATAACCCTAGACTTAACCCTAGACACTTACCCTAACACAAACCCTAGATTTAAAATTTATCCTAACTGAAAAACTAACTCTAAAACTAGACGAAACTTAAATCTACCCATAAACATAACCCTAGCTTTTACATTACCCATACACCCAACACTAGCCCTAAACCTCACAAACAACCCAGCCCTAAACCTAGCCCTAAATCTAGACCTAAGCATAACCCTAAACCTATCTCTAGCATTAACCTTAACACTAAACTGGCTCTGGCCCTAACCCTACTAAAATTCTAATCCTTACCCTAAACGTAAAAATAGCCCTAACCCTCAACATAACCTAAACCTAGCCTGAATCCTAACTGTAACCATAGCACAAATCCTAGCACAAACTCTATCCATTACCCTAAACATAACCCTTACCCTAATGCTAACCTAAGCCATAACCCTAACCCTAACACTAACCATAGCCCTGACTCTAAACCTAACCCTCAACCTAGACCTAACCCTAGCTCAAACCCTAACACTTCTGCTAAACCTAACACTAACACTAACCCTAGGCCTATCTCAAAACCTAGCCAAAATCCTAAGGTTAACACAAGCCCTAACACTAGCACTAACCCTATCCTTTACTCTAAATATAAACCTAACTCAAATGCTAACCCTAGGCCTAACCCTAATCCTATCGCTAACACTAACCCTATCTATTACTCTAAACCTAACCTGAACTCTAAACCTAACACTATCCATTACTTTAACCCTAACCCTAATGCTAATTTGAGCCCTAACCCTAAACCTTATCCTAAACCAAACCCTAAACCGGACTCTGACCATAATAATACACCTAGCTCTAAACCTGACCTTTACCCTAAACCTAACTTTCCACTAGACCTAGCCATAAACCTAAAGTTAATACTATTCCCAATGATAACCCTAGACCTGACATTAGCCCTAGCCCTAATTCTAGCTCTAACCCTAACACAAACCCTAACCCTCATCCTAGCCCTAAACCCAGCTTTAATCCTAACCTGAACACTCACCCTATTCCTACACCTCATTTTAACCCTCTCCCTAGCCCTGAACCTAGCCATAACCTCATCCCTTCCCTTAAAACTAATCATAACAATAACACTAACCCTAATTCTTTCCCTAACCATGGATCTAACCCTAACACTAAACCTAGCGCTAATCTAGCCCTAACCCTAAGCAAATCCCTAATTCTAGCTCTAAGAATAACTCTAACTCTCAACCTATCCCTATTTCTATTTCTAAACCTGTCTATTACCATAACCCTAACACTAGCCCTAACCTTAGCCCTAACCTTAGATCAAACCATAACTCTAAATCTAACCCTAACCTTAAGCCTAAACCTCACCCTACCACTAGTTGAACACTATCGCTAATCATAAAACTAACCTTAACCCTAGCCCTAGCCCTAAACAAAACCGAGCCATTACCCTAACCTTAAACCTAACCTAAACCAAATACTAACCCTACAACTAGCCATAACCCTACTCAAATTCGAGTCCTAGGACTAAAACTAACCCTTACCCTGACTCATATCCAAACACTAAACCTAGCTCTATATATCACCCTAACCATAAAGCAAATGCTAACACCATTCCTAGCCCAAACCCTAACCCTAAAACTAACCCTAATAATAACCCTAGTTCTTACATTAGCCATAGTCCTAACCCTAGCCCTAACCCCAAAACAAAAATAGCCCGAATCTGAGCCCTAAACCTAGATTTAACCCTAACCCTAGCCCAAGCCCTAAACCTAACCCTAACCCTAGCTCTAAACCTAGCTATAACCCTATCCCTTATCCTAAGCCAAACCCTATCCATAATGCTAACCCTAGTCCTAATTGTAATCCTTAGCCTAAATCAAATACTAAACTTATTACTAGTCCAAACCCTAGCCCTCATTCTAGCTCTAAACCTAACCCCAAACCTAACCCTAACCTTCACCCTTATTCTGACCATAACACTAATTATAGGTCTAAACCTGACCCTAACCCTAAACTGAACCCTGAAACTAGTCCTACCAGTAAACATTTACCTAAACCTAACCCTAACACTACCCCTACACCTAAACATAATCCTAAATCTAGTGATAAATCTAGCCCTAGACCTAAACAAAAACGTAGTCCTAGCCCTAACAATAACACTTAACCTAAAATAAACAATAACACTACCCTTAGACCTAACCCTACTCCTGATTCTGGCTTTCATCCTAACTCTAATTTGAACACTGACCCTAACACTAACACTAAACGTAGCTCTAAAACTGACTCTAAACCAAAATCTAAACCTAACACTAGACCTAGCCATATCCCTAACCCTAAAACTATCCCTAATTAGAACCCTAGATCTTACATTACCCATAGCACTAACCCTAGATCTAAACCTAACACAAAACCTATCCCTAATCTAAGGCCTAAAACTACCGTAAGCATAACCATAACCCTAAACCTAGCCCTAACCCTAAGCCCAACCCTCACCTTAGACCTAAGCATAGCTCAAAGCCTAACCTTTGGCCTAAACATAACCATAGCTTTATCCCTAACAATAACCCTAACCCTAACCCTAACTCTATACATTACCCTTATGATAACCCTATTCCTAATGCTAAACCTAGGCCTAACCCTAACCCTATCGCAAACCCTAAATCTCTCCATTACCCTAAACCTACACTGAACCCTAATCCTAACCCTATCCATTACCCTAAATATAACTCTAAACCTAATGCTCATTTGAGCCCTATCCCTAAATCTTAACCTAATACAAACCTTAACCCTGACCCTGAACCTAAAAATACCCCTAGCTCTAAAACTGACCCTTACCCTAAACTTAACATTACACTAGACTAAGACATAGACCTAATCCCAAATCTACTCCTAACTGTAACACTAGACCTGACATTATCCCTAGCCCTAATTCTAGACCTAACCCTACAACAAACCTTTGCCCTTATCCTAGCCCTAAATCTAGCCTTAATCATAACTGTAACCCTAACACTAGCTCTAATCCTAATTCTAACCCTCACTCTACCTCCAAACCTAGCTATAGCACATCCCTTACCCTAAACTTAACCCTAAACCTGGTCCCAATGCTAGGCCTAAGCTGAACACTAACCCTAGTTCTAATCCTTGCCCTGATTTAGCTCTATCATAAAACTAACCATAACCCTAGCCCTAAGACTAACTCTAACTCTCCCCCTAGACTTATCCCTAGTTCTATCCCTATCATTTACCATAACCCTAAACCTAGTCCTAACCCTTGCACTATCATTAGACCTAGCCATAATCATAGATCTAACCCTAACTCCAAGTCTTAACATAACCCTCAGCCTAAGCCTAACACAAACACTAGCCCTGACACTAACACTAATCATATAACCTAGGACTAAAACAAAACTGAGCAATAGAGGCTGAGGATGTGCCTCAAGTGGTAGCACATTCACCTGGCATGAGTGGGGTGCTGGGTTTGATCCTCAGCAACAATAAAAATATAATTTAAAAAAAAGATGTTGTGTCCACCAAAAACTAAAAAAATAAAAAATATTCAAAAATTCTCTCTCTCTCTCAAAAAAACAAACAAAACAAAACAACAACAACAACAACAAAAAACCAACTGAGCAATACTCCTAACCTTAAACTTTAACATAAACCAAACACTAACACTACACCTAGACCTAATCCTAGCCCTAATTCAAGTCCTAACCATAACCTTAAACTAACCCTGACCCTGAATAATATCCTAACACTCACCCTAGGTCTAAACACCACCCAAAACTTGAACCGAACCCTTAATCGAACACAAGCACTAACCCTACCCCTAGACCTAAACTAGTTCTAATTCAGGAGGTAACACTAACTTTAACTTTAACTCTAACCCAAACATTGACCCTGCCTTTAAGAGTAAACCTACCTCTAAACCTGACCCTAAACAAAATCTAAACCTAACACTAGACATAGCCAAAATCCTAACCCTAAAACTAGCCCTAATCATAACCCTAGCTCTTACATTACCCACAGCCCTAACCCTAGGCTTAAACCTAACACAAAACCTAGAGTTAATCCTAAGCCTAAGCATAACACTAACTTTAACCAAAATCTAACACTTGATTAGTTCTAATCCTAGCTCAAAGCCTAACCCTATCAATTAGCCTCAAAGCCTAACCCTTATTCTAAACATAAACCTACACCTATCCCTAAATATACCCCTAACTCTGGCCCTAATCCTAAACTTATCCCTAGCCTTAAACCTAGCTCTAAACCTACCCATTACCCTAAAACTAAACCTAAACCTATTGATAACCCTAGGCCTAACCCTAACCCTAAACCTAACCAGAAATCTAACACTAGACCAAACCCTAAACCTCACACTCACCATAGACCTAACTCTAGCTCAAACACTAACCCTTACCATAAATCTAAACATAACCATAGCCCTAAACCTAAACCTCAATCTAACACTAACCATAGCCCTATGCCTACATCTAACCGTATCCATTACTCTAAACCTAACCCTACCCCTAATGATAATGCTAGCCCTAATCCAACTCTAACCTTATCCATACTCTAATCTTATCCCTAGACCTAACTCTAAACCTAACCCTCGCCCTAGCCCTAACCCTACATCAAAACCTAACTCTTATGCTAAACATAACCCTAACACTAATCCTAGTTCTAGCCCTAACCCTAGCCCTAACTCAAGACCTATCCCTAACAATAACCCTAGCCCTAACCTTAGCTCAAACCCTATCCATTTTCCTAAACATTACCCTTACCCTAATGATAACCCTAGGCCTAACACAAACCCTATCGCTAAACCTAACCCTATCAATTACCGTAAACCTAACCTGAACCCTAAAAATATCCTAACATTACCCTAACCATGCCTAATGCTTATTTGAGCCCTAATGCTAAACCCTAACCTCAACCAAACTCTAACCTGATCATGACCCTAATAATTCCCCTAGCTCTAAACCTGACCCTTAGCCCTAGACCTAACCCTTACACTAGTCCTAGCCATAAACCTAATCCTAAAACTGTCCTCTCCTCAATCGTAACACCACACCTGACATTAGCCCTATCCCTAACCCTAGCCCTAACCCTAACAAATACCCCAGCCCTAATCCTAGCCCTAAATCTAGATTAGTCTTAACCCTAGCCCTAACCCTAGCTCTAACCCCAATACTAACCCTAGCCCTAATCTTAGTGCTAATTTCACCGTATCTTTAAACCTAACCCTAACCCTAGATCTAAGAATAATATAACTCTCACACTAGCCCTATCACAAGTTCTAACCCTATCCCTTAACGTAACCCTAACCCTAGCCCTAAATTTAGTCCTAAACTTTGCCCTATCCATAGCCCAAGAACCAACCTTAGATCATAATCTCTCTCTAAATCTAACCCTAACCTGAAGACTAAGCCTAAACCTAACACTAGCCCTAACCCTAACTCTAAACCTAAAACTAGTGCTAATCCTAGCCCTAGCTCTATAAAAACAATCGGGCAATAAGCTCTATCCCTAACCCTTAAACTAAACCAAACCCTAACCATACACATACCCCTAACCCTAGCCCTAATTCAAGTTTTATGCTGAACCCTAAAACTAAACCTGACACTGACTCTGACACTAAAACTAATCCTAGCTCTAAACATCACCCTAATCCTAACACTAACCCTAACACTAAACCTAGCCCTAATCTTAACCCTAAAATTAGCCCTAATCATAACCCTTGTAGTTACATTAGCCGTAATCCTAACCCTATCACTAACTTAACCCAAATCCTAGCCCTAATCCGAGCCCTAACCTGAGCTTTAACCTTAACCCTAACACTAGCCCTAGCCCTAATCATAACCACGACCCTAGCCCTAACCTTATACATTACCATAAAAATAACCCTAACCCTAATAATAACCCTAGGCCTAAATCTAACCCTATCTCTAATCCTATACCTATCCATTTCCCTAAACCTAACATGAACCCTAATTCTAAGCCTATCATTACTCAAACCCTTACCCTAATGCTAATTCAACCCATAACTTTAAGCCTTAACCTATTCAAAACTCTAACCTAGACCTTCACCTTAATAATACCCCTAGCCCTAAACTTGACCATAACAATAAACCTAAACTTTACACTAGACGTACCCATAATCCAAACCCTAAAACTATCTTTAAACATAATTCTATACTTGAAATTAGACATACTCCTAATCCTAGCCCTAACTCTAAAACAAACCCTAGCCCTAAACCTAGACTTAATCATAACCCTAATCCTAACCCTTATTCTAAACATCACCCTACCTCTAAAACTAGCATAACACCTTACCCTAAACTAAATCCTAAATCTAACCCTAATTCTGTGCTTAAGCTGAACACTAACCATAGACCTAATCCTAGCCTTAATTTAGCTCTATCCTTAACCCTAACCCTAACCTTAACCCTAAGAATAAAATAATTCTCACACTAGCCCTATCACTAGTTCTAAACCTAGCCCTTACCATAACCCTAACCTAGCCCTACCCCTTGCCCAACCCTTAGTCCTAGACCAAAGCCTAAGCCTAAGCCTCACACTAACACTAAACCTAATCCTAATGCTATTCATAAAACTAGCCCTAACCCTACCACTAGCAGTAAAACAAAAACAAGCAATAGTCCTAATTGTAAATCTAACTTAAAACAAACCTTAACACTACACCTAGACCTAACCATAGTCTTAATTTGAGTCCTAACCCTAACCTTAAAAGTATACCTGACACTGGCTCATATGCTAAACTCACCTTAGCTTGAAACACCATCCTAAACTTAAACCAAAACTTAACAGTGACCCTTGCCCTTATTTAAGTCCTAACCGTAACCCTGACCCTGAGTCATATCCTAAAACTAAACGTAGCTCTATATATCATCCTAAACTTAAACTTAACCCTAAAACTAAAACTAAACCTCCCTCTAACCCTAACCCTAAAACTAACCCTAATTGTAACCCTAGTTCTTATATTAGTGATTGCCCTAACCCAAGTCCTAACCCTAACACAAAACTAGCCCTAATTCGAACCCTAAATCTAACTTTAACCTTAACCCTACCCTAACTCTAGCCATAACCCTAGCTCTAAACCTATCCCTTACCCTAAGTGAAACCTTAACCCTAATGGTAAACCTAGACCTATCCCTAATCCTTAGGCTAACCAAAATCCTAACTTTATTAATAGTCCTGACCCTAGCCCTCACTCTACCTCTAATCCTATCCCAAACACTTTCTCTAACCCTGACCCTTATTCTGACCCTAACACAAACCCTAGGTCTAAAACTGACCCTAACCCTAGAACAAACCTTAACACTGGCCATACCGCTAACTTATACCTAAACCTAACCATAACCCTAGCCCTAAGTCGAACTCTAACTATCACACTATCCCTATCCCTAGTTCTTAGCCTATCCATTACCATAACCCTAACCCTAGCCCGAACCCTTGCCCTATCTTTAGTCGTAGCCCTAACCCTATATCTAACCCTACCTTGAAATCTAACCCTAACCATAAGCCTAAGCCAAACACTAAAAGTAGCCCTAACCTTAATGCTAATGGTAAAAGTAGCCCTAACCCTAACACAAGCAGTAAAACAAACTGAGCAATAGCCCTAATCATAAGCCTTAACTTCAACCAAACCTTAACACTAAACCTCGACCTAACCATAGCCTTAATTCGAGTCTTAACCATAGCCTTAATTCGAGTCCTAACCCTAACCTTAAATCTAACCCTGGCCCTGACTCATATCCTAATGCTCACCCTAGCTCTAAACACCCTCCTAACCTTAAACTGAAACCTAAATGTAAACATATTCCTAATTCGAGTCCTAACCATAATCCTGATGCTGACTCATATCCTAACACTAAACCTAGCTCCAGATATCATCCTAACCTTAAACCTAACCCTAACACTAGACCTACCCCTAACCCTAACCCTAAAACAAACCCTCATTGTAACCCTAGGTCTCACATTAGCCATTTCCTTATCATTAGCCCAAACCCTAACCCCAAACTAGCCCTAATCTTAGCCCTAAACCTAGATTTAAGCCTAACCCAAACTGTAGCCCTAACACTAGCTCTAAGGCTATCGCTTACCCTATGAATAACCCTAACCCTAATGGTAGCCCTAGACCTGTGTGTACTCCTTAGGCTAACCCAAATCCTAACCTTATTAATAGTTCTGATCCTAGCCCTCATTCTATCTCTAATCCTATCTCAAACCTGAACACTAACATTGACCCTTATCCTGACCCTAACACAAACCCTAGTTCTAAATCTGACCCTAACACTAGACTAAAACCTAGCACTAGCCATGGAACTAAACCTAATCCTAAATCTAGCCTTATATCTTGCTTTAGACCTAAACAAAAACCTAGTCCTAGGCCTAACAATAACCCTTATCCTAACACAAACACTAACCCTACCCCTAGACCTAAACCTACTCCTAATTCTGGCTGTAAGCCTAACTTGAACTCCAACCCAGACACTGACTCTACCTTTAACAGTAAACCTACTTCTAAACCTGACACTAACTGAAAATCTAAACCTAACACTAGATCTTGGCATAACCTTAACCCTAAAACTATCCCTACTCATAATCCTAACCCTTACGTTACCCACAGCTTTAACCCTAGGCCTAAAACTAACACAAAACATAGAGCTAATCCTAGGCCTTAACCTAGCCCTAAGCATAACCCTAACCCTAACCCTAACCATAGCCCTAACCCAAAGCTAATCCTCACCTTAGTCCTAACCCTATCTCAAAACCTTACCCTTACTATAAACATAAACCTAGAACTATTCCTGAATGTAACCCTAAACCTAGTCCTAATCCTTACATTAACCCTAGCTCTAACCCTAGCTCTAAACCTACACATTACCATAACCCTAAACCTAATTGTAACCCTAGCCTTAACCCTAACCATAATCCTAACCCTAAAAAGAAAACTAACCCTAGACCTAACCCTAAACTAATACACACTATAGTCCTAACCATAGATCAAACCTTAACCTTTACCATAAACCTAAATATAAACATAGACCTAACCCTATCCCTAAACTTAAATCTAGCCCGGTTCCTAACCCGAAACCTACATCTAACCGTATTTATTACACTAACCCTAACACTAAACTTAATTATTACCATTCCCCTAACCCTAACCCTAATCCTAAACCTACCGTAATCCTATCCCTAAACATAACCCTGAACCTAACCCTTGCTCTAAACCTAATCATAGCTCAGAACCTAACTCTTACACTAAACATAACACTAACTCTAACCCCACGTCTAACCCATACCCTAACACTAACTCAAGACATAATCCTAACCATAAGTCTAGCTATAAACTTAGCTCTAACTGTACACATTACCCTAATCATAACCAATACCCTAATGCTAATTCTAGGCCTAAACCTATCTCAAGACATAATCCTAACCATAACCATAGACTTAAACTTAACTCTAACTCTATCCATTACCCTAAACATAACCCTTTCACTAATGCTACCCCTAGGCCTAACCCTAAACCTGTCATTAACCCCAACCCTATCAATTACCTTAAACCTAACCTGAACCCCAAATCTAACCCTATCATTACCCTAACTGTAACCCTAATGCTAATTTGAGCCCTAACCCTAAACTCAAACCTAAAAGAAATGCAAACCATGACCCTGAGCTTAATAATTCACCTACCTCTAATCTAACCCTAATCCTAAACCTAAACCTTACATTAGACCTAGCCAAAACCTAACCGTAAAACTATCCATAACCATAACCCTAGACCTGACATTAGCCCTAGATATAATCCTAGCCCTAACCTGAACACAAATGCTAGCCCATATTAGCACTAAACATAGCCTTAATCATAACCCTAACCTTAAAACTAGGCCTAATTTAAAACCAATCCTATCCTTAATCTTAGACCTAACTTAGCCCTATCCCTAACCCTAACCCTAACCCTAGCCCTAAAACTAAGTCTAACTCTCTCCCTAGCCCTAAAACTAGTTCTAACCCTATACCTTACTGGAATTCTAAACCTAGTTCTAATCCTAGGCCTAACCCTAGCCATTTCCTTAGCCCTAGTCCTAACCTTGTATCTAAACTTAACTCTAAATCTAACTCTTATGCAAAGCCTAAGCCTAAACCTAACACTAACCCTAACCCTAACCCTAGTGCTACTCCTAAAAATAGCCCTAAATCTAGGCCTAGGCCCGATACAAAACCGAGCCATATCCCTAAACCTAACACTTAACCTAAACCAAACCCTAACCCTACACCTACATCTAATCCTATCCCTAACTCTAATTTTAAGCAGAACCCTAAAACTAGCCCTAACCTTGATTCTGATGTTAACACTAACCCTAGCTTTAAACATCAGCCTAAACATAACCCTAAACATAACACTAGACCTAGCCCTAACCCTAACCCTAACCCTAAAACTAGCCCTAATTGGAACCCTAGTACTTACATTAGCCATAACCCTAACCCTAGCCCTAACTTAACCCAAAACCTAGCCTAATCTGAGCCCTAAACCGAGCTTTAATGCTAACCCTAACCATAACGCTAAACCTAGCACTAAGAATAACTATAAACTTAGCTCTAACCCTAGCTCTAACCCTATCCATTACCCTAACCATAATCCAAATGCTAATGCTAACCTTAGGACTAAACCTTATCATATCCCTAATCCTAACTCTATCCATTACCCTAAACCTAACTTGAAACCTAGACCTAACTATATCATTACCCTAATCCTAAACCTATGCTAATTTGAGCCTTAAATTTAAACCTTAACCCATCCCAAACACTAACCATGACCCTGCCCCAAATAATACCCTTAGCTGTAAACCTGACCCTAACCCTAAACCTAATCCTTACACTACATCTAACCTAACCCTAAACTATCTTTAACTGTAAAGCTGGACCTGAAATTAGCCCTAGCCCCAATCCTAGCCCTAAACCTAGCCTTAATCCTAAACTGAACCATAACCCGAGGTTTAACTCTAATTCTAACCCTAGCCCTAAACTTACCTATAACCCCATCCATTACCCTAAACCTAACCATAACACTAAACCTAACCATAATCTTAAACATAACCATAAACCTTGCAATAACTGTAGTCCTAACCCTAACACTAAGCCTAGCACTAACCCTAATTTAGTCCTATCCTAACCCTAAACTTACCCTTAAGACTAACTCTAACTATTGCCCTAGCCCTAGCCCTAGTTCTATCCTTAGCCCTAGCCCAACACTGGATCTAAACCTAACTCTAAATTTAAACATAATTCTAAATTTAACCATAACCATAATCCTAAACCAAACCTAACACTGGCCCTAACAATAATGCTAATCCTAAAACTTGCATTACCCCTAGCCCTAGCCTTAAAACAAAACCAAGCCATATGCCTAACCCTAACCCTTAACCTAAACCAAACCATAAACCTACACCTAGCCGTAACCGTAACTCTAAAAATAGCCCTGACCCTGACACTGATCCTAACACTAAGCCTAACTCTAAACATCTAAATTAACCCTAACACCAGAACTAGCCTTAACCGTAACCCAAAACTAGCCCTAATCATAACCCTAGTTCATACATTAGTCATTGTCATAAACCTAGCCCTAACCCTAACACAAATCCTACCCCTAATTAAAGTTCTAACCGTAGCAGAGACCCTAATCTAAACCCTAACTACCCGTAACCCTAACCCTAATCTGAGCCCTATCCCTATCTATAACCTTATCCCTTACCCTAAGACAAACCCAAAACCAAATGCTAACCCTAGTCCTAACCCTAATCCTTAGCCTAACTTAAACACTAACAGTATTACTAGTCCTAACCCTAGCCCTCATTCTAGTTCTAACCCTAACCCTGATCCTTATTCTGAACCTAACAGTAACTCTAGGTCTAAATTGGACCCTAAACCTAAATCAAACCATAACACTAGCCCTACCGGTAAGCCTATTCCTATACCTGACTATAACACTATATCTAGACCCAAAAGTAATCCTAAATATAGCTATAATTCTAGCTCTAGACCTAAACAAAATCCTAGCTCTAGCCCTAACAATAACCCTTAAACTAAACTAAAAACTTACCCTACCCCTAGACCTAACACTAGTCCTAATCTGGCTCTAACCCTAACCCTAATCCTATCCGGAACACTGACCCTGACCCTAACATTAACCTATCTCTAAACCTCTCCCTAACCCCAAACCTAGTCCTAATACTAGACATAGCCATAACCCTAACCCTAATACTAGCCCTAAACATAGCCCTAACCCTATTTTAACCCTAATCTTAATCCTAACAGTAGCCCTAACCCTAACCATAGTCCTCACCCTACCCTAAACCTAACACAAAACCTAGCCATAATCCTAGGCCTAAACTTAGCACTAAGCATAACACTAACACTAACACTTGCCTTAGACCTAACCCTAGCTCAAAGCCAAACCCTTAACCTAAACATTCCCTAGCCCTTTCCAAAACCATAACCCTAACCCTAGATCTTATCCTAACCTTAATCCTAGCTAAAACTTTAGTTCTAAACCTGTCAATTACCCTAACCCTAACCCTAACCCTAATTATAACCCTATCCCTAACACTAAACCTAACCCTAAACATAAACGTATCCCAAGACCTAACCATAAACCTAAACCTCATCATAGCCCTAACCCTAGCAGAAACATTAAGCCTTACACTAAACCTAATCCTAAGACTAGCCCTAAATCATAACCTAACCCTAACACTAACCCTAACCCTAACCCTAAATCTAACTTTATCCATTATCCTAAAACTAACCCTAAATGTAATGAAAACTCTAGCCATAATCCAAACCCTAAACCAAACCCTAATCATAAACATATCACTAGACCTGAACGTAAACCTAATCCTTGCCCAAACCATTACCCAAGCTCAAACACTAACCCTTACCCTAACCTAACTATAACCCTAGCCAAAAACCTAACACTTACTGTAAACCAAACCCTAGCTCTATCCTTAACCCTAACTCTAATTTTAGACTTAATCCAAACCGTAACCTAGCCCTAACCCTAGCTCTAAATCTATTCATTATACTAAACATAACCCTAACTTAATGCTAACCTTAACCCTATTGATAAACCTAACCCATCCATTACCTTAAACCTTATCTGAAACCTAAACCTAATCCTATCCATCACCCTAACCCTAAGCCTAAACCTAACACTAATTCAAGCCCTAAACCTAAACTTTGACCTAAACCAAATGTTAACTCTGACCCTAACCCTAATAATACCCCTAACTCTAAACCTGACCCTTACCCTAAACATAGCTCTGACACTAGACCTAGCAATAACCTAACCCTAAAACTATCTTTAATCATAATTCTAGACTTGACATTAGCCCTAGCCTAATTCTAGCACTGAACCTAAAAGAAACCCTATCCCTAAACTTATCCTTAATCCTAACCTAAACACTAACCCTAGCCCTAATCCTAATTCTAACCCTCACCCTAGCCCTAAAGCTAGCTATAACATCACCCATTCCCCTAAACTTAATCCTAACCCCAATGCTAATCCTAAATCTAGCCCTACCCCTGGGCCGATCTCTAACACTAACCTTAGCCCTAATCCTATCCCTATTTTAGCTCTAACCCTAACCCTAACCCTAACCCTAAGCCTAGTCCTAAATCTATATCTAACTCTCATCCTAGCCATTTCCTTAGTTCTAACCCTATCCCTTACCATAACACTAACCCTAGCCCTAACCCCAACCCTGGATCTAAATCTAACTCTAAATCTAACAATAAACCTAAGCCTACACCTCACCCTAACACTAGCCCTAAACCTAACACTAATTCAAAATCTAGTCTTAACACTAGCCCTAGCCCTAAAACAAAACCGAGCCATAGCCCGAACACTAATCCTAACCCATAGAAGTCAAGATGAAGTGAAACCTTAAAACACAAACTGTTCCTGACAGCAAACCTTGAACTGAGAAGGCCCAACCTGGGATACATGGTAATGCTAGGTTAAAAAATGAAACCTGAACGGTATCAAAGAAGTTTGAACAACACTAACTCTAACCCGAATATTAGTTCTAAACCTAGCCCTAACCCTAATCCTAAAACTAAGCCTTTCCTGTTTATAGAGCTTGATCATAAAAGTCCCAAACTTGGGGTGCCTAGTAGGGCAAGGTAACAGATGAATCCTGCCCAGTATCAAAAATTCTGACCAATAATTGGGGAAGGTGTTTTAGTACATGCCTATTTCCCCTGTTTTCTCCTAAAGTGCTCTTGGATAAATTGTTTTTTTCATGCTTCAGCTTAAGATACTTTCACAAGGAACAAACCAGGGCATGCCCACAGCGAAGTGATTGAGTGTGTGCAGTTTCATGCAGCTAGCACAAACCCTATTTGATTGCCAGCTCCATTTCCATTCACACCTATAGGCCATAATGTAGTGAAAACTAAAAATTCAAACTGTTCCTGACACTGAACCATTGAACCTTGAAGGCCCAAAACTTGGGAAGCCTACTAAGGTTGGTCAAAGATGAATCCTGTAATGTATCAAAGTAATCTGACCAAAAAAAAAAAATCAGAGCTCTTTCAGTACATGTGTATTTTGCTTGCTCCTAAGGCACTCAGAGATAAAGATGTTTCTTTCTACTTCAGCTTAGGGATACTTCACAGGAAACAAATCAGAGAATGTTCACTGAGAACTGTTTGAGTGTGTAAAGTTTCAAGCACGTAGCACAAACCTTGTTTGATTTCCAGCTTCATTTCCATTCACCCCTATAGGACAAAAAGAAGAGAAACATGAAAATTGAAACTGTTCCTGAGAGAAAGGAGGCCGAAACATTTGGAGTATAGTCAAAATAGGAAAAAAGTGAAACTTTCCAGTATCATAGAAATTAAAAAAAAAAAACCCAACTCTAACCCTAACACCTGGTTTAAACCTAGTCCTAACACTAAGTCTAACCCTAAACCTAATATGTTTAGAGAAACATTGATCATAGAAGTTTCAAAATTGGGGAGTCTAATGGGGCAAGCTTAGATGAATCATGGGCAGTTTCAAAGAAATCTGACAAGAAAAATGGGGGAGCTATTTCAGTACATGCATATTTCCCTGTTTTCTCCTAAAGTGTTCTCAGACAAATTTGTATTGCATTCATCAGCTTATTACTAATTTCATAAGGAACAAACCAGAGAGTGCCCACAGAGAACTGATTGAGTGTGTGAAGTTTCGAGCAGCTAGCACCAACCCTGTTTGATTTCGTGCTCCATTTCTCTTCAACAAAATAGTTCAAAATAAAGTGAAACCTTAAAATACAAACTGTTCCTGACAGCAAACCATTGAAGCAAGAAGGCCCAAACCAGGGAACATTGTGAGCCCAGGTAAAAGATGAATCCTGCCCAGTATCAAAGATACATGAACAAAACTGACTGTAACCCTAACACTAGGTTAAACCTAGCCCTTACCCTAACCATAAACCTAACCCTAATCTGTTTAGAGAACCTTTTATCATAAAAGTCCCAAACTAAGGGAGCTTAGTGGGGAAAGCTAACAGATGAATCTTGTGCAGTATCAAAGAAATCTGACCAAATAATGGGGAGGTAGTTCAGTACATATATATTTCCCTGTTGTCTCCTACAATACATTCGGATAAAGATGTTTTTGCATGCTTCAGCTTTGGGAAACGTTCACAAGGAAGAAATCAGAGTGCCCATATAGAACTGATGGAGTATGTACAGTTTTAAGCAGTGAGCACCAACCCTGTTTGATTTCAAGTTCCATTTACATTTACCCATAAAGGTCAAAATGAAGGAAACCTTAAAATACAAACTGATCCGGACAGGGATAAGGCCAAAACATGGTGAAAATAGTAAGGCTAGGTAAAAGATGAATTATGCCAAGTATCAAATGAATTTGAACAAAACTCACTCTAACTCTAACACTAGATGTAACCCAATCCTAACCTAATTCTAACCTGTTTAGAGTAATTCTATAATCATAGATGTCACAAATTGGGGAGCCTAGTGGTGCAACTTAACAGATGAATATTGCGCAGTATAAAAGAGATTTGATTAAAAATTGGGGGCAGTATTTCAGTACATTCATATTTCCTTGTTTTTTTTTTCCTTAAAGTGCTAATTGATAAATTGTTTTTCATGCTTCAGCTTAAGGTACTTTCACAAAGAAAAACGAAACCGTTCCCACAGAGAGGTGATTGAGTGTGTGAAGTTTCATGCAGCTAGCACCAACAATGTTTGATTTCTAGCTCCATTGCATTCACACATATAGGCCATAATGAAGTGAAACATAAAAATTCAAACTGTTCTTGACACTGAACCATTGAACCTGAAGGCCCAAACGTGGGCAGCCTACTAAGGCTAGGTCAAGGATAAATCCTGTACAGTATCAAATTAATCCAACCAAAAAAAATTTGAAGCTCAGGACATGGGTATTCTGCTTGCTCCTAAAGCACTCAGAGATAAAGCTGTTACATTCTACTTCATCTTAGGTCTACTTCCATGGCAAACACCATATTATGCTTACTAAAAATTGATGGAGTGTGTGAAGTTTCAAGCAGCTAGCCCAAACCCTGTTCGATTACCAGCTTCATTTCCATTCACCCCTATAGGGCAAAAGGAAGAGAAACATGAAAATTGAAACTGTTCCTGAAGGAAAAACCTTTTATGTAGGAGGCCCAAACAGTTGGAGTATACTCAAAATAGGAAAAAAGATGAATCCTGCACAGTATCATAGAAAACTTTGAAAACAAAACTAACTCTTACCTTAACACTAGGTCTAATGCTAGTCCTAGCACTAACCCTAACAGTAACGTTAACCTCTTTAGAATCCCTTTGATCTTAGAAGGCCCACATTGGGGAGCCAAGTTGGGTAGGCTAACAGATGAATCTTTCACAATATCAAAGAAATCTGACCAAATAATCGGGGAGGTAGTTCAGTACATGCATATATCCCTGATTTATCCTAAAGTGCTCTCACATAAAGTTGCTTTGCATGCTTCAGCTTAGGGCTACTTTAACAAGGAATAAACCATAGAATGCCCATAGAAAACTGATTGAGTGTGTGAGGTTTGAAGTAGCTAGGACCAGCCCTGTTGGATTTTCTGCTCCATTTCCATTTACACACATAGGTCAAAATGAAACAAAAACTTAAAATACAAACTGTTCAGGAGAGCAAACCCTTGACCCAAGAGGCCCAAACATAGAGAATATAGTAATGCTAGGTAAAAGTTGAATTATGCCCAGTATCAAAGAATTTTGAAAAAAAAACTAAATCTAACAAAACACTATATTCAAACCTTGCCCTAACCTAATACTAAATCTAACCTAACCTTTTTAGAAAACCATTGATCATAGTAGTCCTCAAATAAAGGAGCCCAGTGGGGCAAGCTAACAGATGAATCCTGTGCAGTATCAAGGAAATCTGACCAAATAATTGGGGGAGGTATTTCATTAAGTGCATATTTCCCTGTTTTCTCCTAATGTGCTCTTGGATAAATTATTTTTTCATGCTTCAGTTTAAGGTATTTTCACAAAGAACAACCAGAGAGTGCTCACAGAGAGCTGATTGAGTTTGCGAAGTTTCAAGCAGTTAGTAGTAACTCTGTTTGATTTCCAGCTCCATTTTCATTCACGTCTATAGGCCATAATAAAGTGAAACCTAAAAATTACAATTTTTCCTGACAGTGAACTGGAAAACCTTGAAAACCCAAACTTGGTGATCCTACTAAGACTAGGAAAAGGATGAATCCTGTACAATATCAAAGTAATCCATGCAAAAAAAATATTGAAGCTTGCTCCTAAAGTGCTCACAGATAAAGCTTTTCTTTCTAATTCAGCTTTTGGCTACTACCACAAGAAACAAATGAGAAAATGCGTACTGAGAACTGATTGAGTGTGTGAAGTTTCAACCAGCTAGCACAAACCCTGTTTGAGACCAGCTCCATTTCCATTCACCACTATAGGGCAAAATAAAGTGAAACATGAAAATTAAAACTGCTCCTGAGAGCAAACCCTTTTACCTAGGAAGCCCAAACATGGGGAGCATACTAAGAATAGGAAAAAGACAAATCCTGCCTAGTATCAAAAACGTTGATAAGAACTAACTCTAACCCTAACACTAGTTCTAAAACTTGCCCTAATTGTAACCATAACACTAAGCCTAACCTGTTAAGAGAACCTTTGATCATAAAAGTTTTAAACTTGGGGAGACTAGTGGGCCAAGTTTACAGATGAATCCTGTACAGTATCAAATAATTCTGACCAAATAATTGGGGGAGGTATTTCAGTACATGCATATTGCCCTGTTTTCTCCTAAAGTGCTCTTGGGTAAAGTTGTTTGGCATGCTTCAACTTATGGCAACATTTAAAAGGAAGAAACCAGAGATCGCCCACAGACAACTGATTGAGCATGTGAAGTTTCAATGAGGTAGCACCAACCCTCTGAATTCTAGCTCCATTTACATTTACCCATATGGTCAAAATGAAGTGAGACATTAAAAACAAACTATTCCCAACAGCGAACCATTGAACCGAGAAGGCCCAAAACTGGGAAACAAAGAAGGGTAGGTAAAAGATAAATCTTCCCAGTATCAAAGAAATTTGAACAAAACAAACTCTAGCTCTAACACTAGCTCTAAAGTTAGCCCTAACCCTAGCTGTAACACTAACACTTACCTGTTTAGAGAACCATTGATACTAGAAGTGCCAACCTTGGGGAGCCTAGTGGAGCAAGCTAAAAGATGAATACTGCACAGTACCAAAGAAATCTGATCAAATTGATGGGAGACTTATTTCAGTACATACATATTTCTCTGTTTTCTCCTTAAGGGCTCTCAGATACAGTTTCTTTTGCATGCTTCATCTTTGGCCTACCTTCAAAAGAAAGAAACCAGAGAGTTCCCACTGAGAACTGATTTTGTGAAGTTTTAAGCACCTCCTGCCCACCCTGTTTGATTTCCAGCTCAATTTTCATTCATATCAATAAGCCATAATGAAGGGAAACCTTAAAATACAGACTGTTCCTGACAGCAAACCATTGAACTGAGAAGGCCCAAACCTGTGAAGCATAGTAAGGTGAATCCTGCCCAGTATCATAGAAATTTTAAGAAAACTTGTGCCACATGGGTGCTCTCAGCTCAAATGGAAGGCTCGGGTGTGCAGTTTCTCAGGGCGCTGACAGCAGTGTCAGCCACATGGGTGCTCTCTGTGCAGATGGAAGGAAGCACAGAAAACAGAGGCTTAGTTTGAGAGTCAACAGACGGAGCTCTGGACACAGCACAAGGTCACTCCAGAACCACCCACCTCACAAAACACCATACATGGGTAATAGATGGAATCCATCTTGCAAGTCCTTACTCGTTATCTATCAGTGGGCGTGGCTACCAGCTCGATTTTGCAGCTTATCAGGTAACCCAATTCCAATTCCCTACCTCCAGCTGTAATAACTCAAAATTTTTCTCACGAGCTTTTGGGGAGTTAGCTATCAATGTGGAACAGCAACTGTACAGGCACCTGGTTTCCAATTCAGAGACTAAGAGTAGGAATTCTCCAGGAAGAAGCTCAAGCCCTCTCACCCTGGCTACCTCCACCACCCTGAGCACAGAGACATAAGCTAGGAATAGACAACTCCACCTACTGCAAGAAATGAAAACAGAGTCCTGAGAGACTTTTTTCTTTCTTACTTTTCTTTTCTTGCTCTTCGCATCCATTCTCTTCTACCCATGCCCTCTGGTCTTCACCACCTCAACATATGTGAAACCAAGTACTTTCCATGAAATTGGAATTTAAGAACTGAATCACTAGAATAGTATAATATAGAGGAATTGCATAGGCCCCACCTCACCACCTCTTTATTTGCTCTTATTTTCTTTCTCCATCTCTTTCTTTCTTTCCTGGTTATTTTTTCTTCTTTTTTCTTTCTCCCTCTATCTCACTTTCAGCCTCCTAACTTTTACTATTTATATATAGGGTAATTTTATGAATACAGATAAGGAGTTTGAATTTATAACTTCTTCTATAAATTTCCCCTATCTATTCATTGGAGTTCTCCTCCAAAGTTGCTAAGTTAGATTAATCACATACCCTCATTCCTTTCCCCCATAACATAGCATCCTACTCCTGACCCTCAGTTCACTATACACCACCAGAAATGGTATGCCTTTTATGAAACTAATGACTATATTCTAAATAATAATTGAAGCCAACATCTGTGGACACAGTCTAAATATTTATAATGGTTTGGCTTAGGCTTCGGGTTAGGGTTAGATTTAGAGTTAGGTTTTGATCTATGGTTAGGGCTATGGCTAAGGATAGGGCAAGGGTTAGGACAAGGGTTTGGGTTAGGTTTAGGATTATGGTAAGGGATAGGGTTAGAACTAATGATAGGGCTAGTATGAGAGTTAGAGTTAGTCTTAGCTCTAGGGTTTGGGTTAGGGTTAGGGCTAGGGTTAGGGATAGGGCTAAATTGGGGCTGGTGTTAGTGTTAGGTTTAGGTCTTGCATTATGGTTAGAGTTAGTATTACATTTAGGGTAAGGTATTGGGTTATAGCTATGTTGAGGGCTAGGGCAAGTGTTAGTATTAGGGTTAGGGCTAGGGTTAGGTTTAGTGTTATGATTAAAGCTAGGTTTAGGGCTAGGATGAGGGCTAATGTTTGTGTTAGGGTTAGGGCTAGTATTAGGACTCAGGCTAATGTCAGGTCTAGGGTTATATTTAGGGATAGATTTCGTGTAAGTTTATGACTTGGTCCAGTGTAGGGGTTAGGTTTATACTAAGGGTCAGTTTTATAGCTAGGGTTATTATTAGGGTCAGGATCAAGGTGAGGGTTTGGGTTAAGTTAGGTTTTAGGTTTAGGGCTTGAATTTTCATTAGGATTTAGGGTTAAGGTAATGAAAGTGTTAGGTTTAGGGATTAGGTGTGGTTTATTGTAATGGATAGGGTTAGGGTTAGGCCTAGGTTTAGCATAAAGGTTATCATTAGGGTAATGGATAGGGTTAGACCTAAGATTAGGGGTAGGGTTGTGTATAGGATTAGGGCTTTTGTTTGGGTTAGGTTTTGATTTACGTTTAGGGTTAAAGCTAGTTTTAGTGACTGGGGATGTGGCTCAAGAAGTAGCGTTCTCCCCTGGAATGCTCAGAGCTCTGTGTTCGATCCTCAGCACCATATACCAATAAAATAAAGATGTATCCACCGAAAAATGAAAAATAAATATTAAAAAAAACTAGGTTTAGGACCTATTAAGGTTAGGTTTTGGATTAGGTTAGGGCTAGGGTTAAGGCTACGGCTAATGTACAAAGTAGTGATATGATTAGAGCTAGTGATAGGGTCAGGGTTAGGGCTATGTCTAGTGTTACAGTTTTGTTTATGGTTATGATGATGTTTAGAGCTAGGTTAAATGTTAGGGTCAGAGTCAGAATCCAGATTAGTTTTCAGGTTAGAGTTAGAACTAGAATAAAGATAGGATTAGGGCTAGGTGTAGAGTTAGGGTATGGTTTAGGTTAAGTATTAGGGTTAGGGTTGATTCGGTTTTGTTTTAGGGCTAGGGGTAGAGTTAGAGCTAGTTTTAGGATTAATGTTAGGATTAGGGCTAGTGTTAGTGTGAGGTTTAGGCTTAGGTTTAGGGTTATTTTTAGAGTTAGGTTTAGATCTAGGCTTTGAGCTAGGGGTAAGGATAGGGCTAGGATTAGGGCTAAGTTTAGGGCTAGGTATATGGTGATGGTAAGGGATAGGTTTAGAACTAGGTATAAGGCTAGGGAGACATTTTGAGTTAGTCTTAAAGCGAGGGTTAGATTTTAGTTAGGGGTAGAGCTAAATTAGGGCTGGGATTAGGACTAGGGTTAGTGTTAGTGCTAGGCCTATATTTAGGGCTAGGGTTAGTGTTAGGGTTAGGATTAGGGTTAGGTTTAGGTTAAGGGATGGGATTATAGCTACTTTTAGGACTAGGGTGAGGATTAGACTTAGGGTTATGGATAGGGATAGGTTTATGATTAAGGTGAGGTTTATGTCTAGAATGTGGGTAAATTTTGTGTTAAGATTAGGATTAGGATTAGAGCTAGGGCTAATGACAGGTCTAGGGTTACAGTTAGAGAGAGTTTTAGGGTTAGGTTTATAGCTAGGTCTATTGTAAGGGTCAAGATTCTTGTTAGGGTCAGGTTTAGAACTATGGGTATTATTAGGGTCAGGGTCAGGATTAGGATTTTTATTAGATTAAGGTTAAGGGTTAAGGCTTGAGTTATCATTATGGTTAGGAATAGGTTAATGATAGTTTTAGGATTAGAGTTCAGGTTAGGTGTAGGGTAATGGATAGGGTTACAGTTAAGGATAGGATTAGGGTTCGGCCTAGGGTTCTCAGAAGTGTTATGGATATTAGTAGGGTAATGGATAGGGTTAGAGCTAGTGACAGGGCTAGTGTTATGCTTAGGATTAGGTCTAGTGGTAGGCCTAGGTTTAGGGTTAGTGCTAAGGGTACGGTTATGGTTAGCTTTATGGTTAAAACTAGGATAGGGCTTGGGCTAGGGCTATGTTTTGCAATAGGTTAGTGCTATGGCAAATGTAAGAACTTTGTTATGATTAGGGCAAGTTTTAGGGTTAATGTTAGAGCTAAGTATAATTTTAGGGTTAGGTTTAGGGTTAGGGTGATGTTTAGAGCTAGGGTTAGTGTTAGTGTCAGGGTCAGTGTTTGGTTTAGGGTTATGGTTAATGTGAAAGCCAGAATTAGGACCAGGGTTAAGATTAGGGGAAAGGTTAGTTTTTGGCTTTAGGCTAAGTGTTATTTTAGGACTAAAGCTACGTTTTTCTTTAGGTCTAGGGCTACTGTTATGGAAAGATTAGGATTAGGTTTAGGTCTAGGGCTAGTGTTAGGGTTAAGTATAGGTATAAGTTTACCAGAAGGACTAGTGTTAGGATTTGGTTTAGGGTTAGACCTATGATTAGTGTTAGGGTCAGAATAAGGGTCAGGGTTAGGGTTAGGGTTTGGTTTATGGTTAGAGCTAGAATGAGGACTAGGGTTAGGGTTTGGGTTAGGTTAATGATTAGGTCTAACCTAATCCTAATCCTAATCATTAACCTAACTCAAACCTTAATCCTATTAGTAGGGTTATGGTTTGGATTAGGTTAAGGATTAGGGTTAGGATTACAATTAGGATTAGCACTAGGTTTAGCATTTGGCATAGGGTAAAGTGATATGGTTAGATCTAGGATTAGGGCTAGGTTTAGGATTAAAGCTAGGTTTAGGGTTCGGATTAGGGCTAGTTTTTGTGTTAGTGTTAAGGCTAGGGTTAGAGCAATGACTGATGTAAGAAGTATGGTTTTTAGGGTTAGTTTTAGGGTGATGGTTAGGGGTTAAACCTCTATTGCTACGATTAGGTTTAAGGTTAGGGTGAAATTTAGAGCTGTGTTAGTTTTAGGTTAATAGTCAGGGTCAGGTTTACTTTTAGGGTTAGGGTTAGATCTCGAATTAAGGCTAGGGTTATTGTAAGGGTTCGGTTTAGGGTTAGTGTGGTGTTTAGAGCTAGGGTGAGTGTTAGGATATGAGCCAGACCTAGGGTTAGTATTAACATTAAGATTAGGTTTCAAATTAGGGCTAGGGTTAGGACTAGGTGTAGTGTTAAGTTTTGGTTTAGGTCAAGGTTTAGGGTTAGGGCTATTGCTTGGGTTTGTTTTACTGCAAGGGTTAGGGTTAGTGCTAGTTTTATGATTAGTGTTATGGCTAGGGCTAGTGTTAATGTTAGGCTTAGGCTTAGGGTTACGGTTAGATTTAGAGTTAGGGTTATATCTAGGGTTAGGACTAGGAATAAAGATTAGACAACGGTTATGGCTAGGTTTAGGGCTAGGTTTAGGGCTAGGGTTAGGATTACGGTAATGGATAGGGTTAGAAGTAGGGATAGGGCTACTTTGAGAGTTAGAGTTAGGCTTAGGGCTGGGTTAAGGTTAGGGTTAGGGATATTGTTAAATTAGGGCTAGAATTAGGGCTAGGGTTAGTATTCACCTTAGGCCTAGCACTTGGGTTACAGTTATGGTTAAGTTTATGATGAGGAATGGCATTATAGCTGGGTTTAGTGATAGGGTAAGGGTTAGAATTAGGGTTATGGCTATGGTTAGGGCTAGGGTTATGATTAAGGCTAGGTTTGGGGCTAGGATGCAGGCTATGGTTTATTTTGGTGTTAGGGCTAGGATTAGAACTAGAGCTAATATCAGATCTAGGGTTATGGTTAAAGATACTTTTAGAGTTAGATTTATGGCTACATGTAATGTAAGGTTTAGGTTTAGGGTTAGGGTCAGGTTTAGGGGTATTATTAGGTTCAAGTTCTGGGTTAGAAGTTTGGGATAGGTTAAGGTTTAAAGTTAGGGCTCTAATTAGTGTTATGGTTAGTGTTAGTGTAATGATAGGTTGAGGTTTAGGGTTTAGGTTTGATTTAGATTAATGCATAGGTTTAGAATTAGGGATAGGATTAAGTTTACTTCTAGGGTTATGGTTATGGCAATGGATAGAGTTAGAGATAGGGTTAGGGCTAGGGTTATGATTTTTATTAGGGCTAGGTTTAGGATTAGGTTTAGGGTTAAAACACGGGTTAGGGCTTGGATTTCGGCTAGGTTTGGGGTTAACTTAGTGGTAGGGTTTGGTTTAAGGCTAATGTAATACCAGGGTTACAATTAGGGTTAAAATTAGGGTTAGGGTTAGTGGTAGATCTAGTGTTGTTTAGGGTTAGGGTTAGAGTGATGTTTAGGCTAGGGTTAGTGTTATGGTCAGAGTCATGGTCAGTGTTCTAGTTTTCAGATTAAAACTATAATTAAAGATTATGGTTAGGGTTTGGTTTAGGTTAAAGGTTAGGGTTAAGGCTATGGCTCGGTTTTGTTTTAGGGCTAGTTTTAAAGTTAGATTTAGAATTAGGGTTAGGGTTAGGGTTAGAATTAGGGTTAGGGTTTGATTTAGAGTTAAAATTAGATCTAGGTTAGGGCTATAACCAATGATAGGGGTAGGGTTAGGGCTAGGGTTAGGGCTAGGATTAGGGTTCTGGTAAGGGATGGGGTTAGAACTAGGGATGAAGCTAGGGTGAGAGTTATATTTAGTTTTAGGGCTAGGGTTAGTGCTAAGGTTAGGAATAGGACTAAATTAGTGCTAAGATTAGGTCTAGGGTTAGTTTTTGGGTTAGGCCTAATGTTAGGTTTAGGGATAGGATTAAGGCTAGGTTTAGGGCTAGGATAAGGGCTGGATTTGTGTTAGGTTTAGGGATAGAATTAGGGCTATGGCTAATGTCAAGTCTAAGCTTACGGTTGGGGATAGTTTTAGAATTAGAGTTATGGCTAGGTCTAGTTCAAAGGTTAGGTTTAGTGTAAAAGTCAGCTTTAGAGTTAGGAAATTTATTAGGGTCAGAGTCAGTGTTACAGTTTGTTTGAGGTTAGAGTTTAGGGTTAGGGCTAGAGTGTAATGGGTTAGGGTAATGGTAGGGTTTGGTTTAGAGTTTACATTAGGTTTAGGGTAATTGATAGGGTTAGGGTTAGTGACAGGGTTAAGGTTAGGCCTAGGGTTCACATTAGGGTAAGGCTTATGTTTAGTATAATGGATAGAATTAGAGCTAGGTTTATGGTTAGGAATAGGTCTTGAATTAGTGTTAGGGTTAAACTAGGGATAGGCTTATGATTATGTTTAGCAAAAGAGTTTGGTTTTGAGCTAGGGTTAGGGCTAGGGAGAAGGTTAGGTTTAGGGTTACTTCTAGGGATAAGATTATAGTACTCATAGGGTTAGGGTTAGGATTAGGGCTAGTGACATCATTAGGGATTGGGTTCGGGTTAGGGTAATGTATACGATTAGATGTAGATTTAGGGCTATGTTTAATGTTAGATTGATGTTTGGGCTTAGAGTTAGGGCTATGGTTATGTTTAGGTTTATAGTAAGGGTTAGGGTTTGAGTTAGGTTAGGTTAGGTCTATGGCAAGTGTGAGGTTTCAGGTTAGCTCTCGGGTTAGTTTTCCAGTTAGGTTTAGGTTTATCATTAAGCCTAGGATTATCAATAAGTTTAGGTTTAGGTTTAGAGTAATGGGTAGGTTGAGAGCTAGGTTTAGGGCTAGAGTTAAGGTTAGGATTAGGGTAGGGTTAGGGTTATATTGAGGGATAGGTGTAGGTTTATGTTTAGAGTAATGTTTAGCATTTGAGCTAGGATTAGGACTAAGGCGAGGGTTAGGTTAGGGTTAGGGCTAGGGTTTGGGTTAGGGTTATGCTTAAGGCTTGATTTAGGCCTAGGATTAGCTTTAGGTTTTGTGTTAGGTTTAGGCCTAGGGTTAGGGCTATGGGTACTGTAAGAGCTAGGTTTATGTTGAGGGCTAGTGGTAGGGTTAGGGTTATGGCTAGGTCTAGTGTTAGGTTTAGATTTTTGGATAGGGTCAGATATAGAGATAGGTTTACTCTAAAGGCAGGGTCAGTGTTAGGGTTACAGCCAGAATTAGGATTATGTTTAGGTCTAGGTTTAGGGTTAGTGTTTGAGTTAGGTTAAGGACTATTGTTAGGGCTGGAGCTAGGTTTATGTTTAGGTCTAGGGATAGATATAAGGCTAGCTTTAGGATTTGGTTTAGGTCTAGGTCTAGGGTTAGGGTTTGGTCTAGGGTTAGGGTCAGTTTTAGACCTAGGTTTAGTGTTAGGGTCAGAATAAGGGTCAGGGTTATCGACAGGGTTTGGGATAGGGTTAGAGCTAGAATGAGGGCTAGGATTAGGACTATTAATAGGGTTAGGGTTTTGGTTAGCCTAAGGATTAGAGATAGGTCTTGGGTTACCATTAGGGTTAAGGTTTTTCTTAGGTTAAGGGAGAGCCTTACATCTAGGGTTAATGCTAGAGTTAGAGTTAGGGTTAGGGTTAGGGTTAGGATTAAATATAGGTTTAGAGCTCAGATTAGGGCTATTTTTTGCGTTAGGGTTAGGGGTAGATTTGGGCATTGGCTAATGTAAGAGCCAAGATTACATTTAGGGTTAGTTTTAGGGTTAGGGTTAGGGGTGGGTCTAGTGTTAGGTTTAGGTTTAAGGTTAGGGTAATATTTAGAGCTAGGATTATTGTTAGGATATGAGTCAGCATCAGGGTTAGTTTTAGGGTTAGGGTTAGGACTCAAATAAGGGCTAGGGGTACTGTTATTGTTCAGTTTAAGGTGAGGGCTGTGTTTAGAGCTAGGGTGACTGTTAGGATATCAGTCAGGGTCAGGGTTATCTTTAACGTTAGTGTTATGACTTGAATTAGGGCTAGAGTTACTGTTGGCATTTGGTTTAAGTTTAGGGTGATCTTTAGAGCTAGGATAAGTGTTAGGATATGAATCAGGGTCAGGGTAAGTTTTAAAGTTAGGGTTAGGACTTGAATTAGGGCTAGGGTTACGTCTAGGTGTAGTGTTAAGGTTTGGTTTAAGTTAAGGTTTAGTGTTAGGGCTGTTGATCAGATTTTTTTGTTTTTTTTTTTTTTTAGTCCTAGATTTAGGGTTTGGACTAGTAATAAGATTAGCATTAGGGTTAGGGTTAGTTTTAGTGTTAGGCTTAGGCTTTGCATTAGGGTTTGATTTTGATTTAGTGTTAGATCTAGGATTAGGGCTAGGTCTAACTATAGGGCAACGGTTAGGGCTAGGGTTATGGTTAAGGTAACAATAGGGTTAGAACTAGGGTAGGACTAGGGTGAGAGTTAGAGTTAGTCTTAGGCCTAGGGTTTTGGTTAGTTTTAGGGATAGGGCTTAGTTAGGGCTAGGATTAGGCCTAGGGTTAGTGTTCAGCTTATGCCCAGTGTTAGGACTAGGGTTATAGTTTAGTTTAAGGTATTGTGTTATAGCTAGGTTTAGAGGTGGGGTGAGTGTTAGAATTAGGGCTAGGGCTAGGGTTAGTGTTAGGGTTGTGACTAAGTCTAGGTTAAGGGCTAGGATGAGGGCTAGGGTTTGTTGTAGGGTTAGGTCTAGAATTAGGGCTAGGGCTAATGTCAGGTCTAGTGTTACAGTTTGGGGTAGATTTAGGGTTAGGTTTTTGTCTAAGTCTAGTGTAAGTGTTAGGCTTAGGGTAAGGGTCAGGTTTACAGCCAGGTGTATTTTTAGGGTCATGAACAGGGTTAGGGTTGTTTTAGGTTATGGTTCAGGGATAGGGCTCAAATGAGCATTAGGGTTAGGGTTGGGGTAATTGATTGGGTTAGGTTTAGTTTTCAGAGTTAGGTTTACAGCAATGGAGAGCTTTAGGGTTAGCACAAAGGTTAGGGTTAAGCCTAGGATTAGCTTTAGAATTAGGGTTTTCATAAGGATAATATATAGGGTTAGAGCTATGGTTAGGGCTAGGGTTAGGTTAGGATTAGGGCTAGAGTTAGGTTAGGTTTTGGGTTAGGGCTAGTAACCCTAGCTTAGGGTAGATTTAGGGTTAGATTTGGGGTAAAGGTTAGGTTTTGAGCTAGGGTGAGGCCTAGGAAGAGGGTTAGGTTTAGTGTTATGGTCAGGGTTAGGTTTAGGGTTAGGGCTAGGGTTTTCATTAGGGTTAGGATCAGGTTTAGGGTAATAGATTGGGTTAGATGTAAGGTTAGCTTTATGGTTAATATTAGGGTTAAGTTTAAGTTTAGTTTTAGGGCTAGGTTTACTGTTGGATTTAAGGTAAAAGTTAGGGTTTGATTTGGGTTAAGGCTATGACAAGGTTTAGGTTTAGGGTTAGGTCTAGGATTAGGTTTATAATTTGGGTTAGGGTTTCAGTTAGGGTTATGGATAGGGTTATCATTAGGGTTATGGTTACATTTAGGGTAATGCCTAGGGTTAGAGCTAGTGTTAGTTATAGGGTTAATGTTAGGATTAGGGCTATGGTTAGACTTATGGTTAGGGATAGTGCTAGGGTTATGTTTAGGCTAAGGGTTAGTCTTTGAGCTAGTGGTAGGACTAAGGTGATGTTTAGGGTTAGGGTTAGGACTAGGGTTAGGATTAGGGTGAGGATTATGCTTAGGGTAGGTTTAGGCCTCAATTAGGGTTAGGGTTATTTAAGTTATTTGTTATTTTTAGGCCCAGTGTTAGTGCTATATGTAATGTAAGAACTAGGGTTCTGATTAGAGCTAGTTTTAGGGTTAGGGTTACGGGAAGGTTTACTGTTAGGTTTAGGTTTTGGGTTAGGGTCAGGTTTAGAGCTAGGTTTAATGTTAGTGTCAGGGCCAGTGTTCAGGTTAAAGTTAGGGTTAGGGTGAAAATCAGAATAGGACTATGGTTAGGTCTAGTGGTAGTGTTAGTGTTTGGTTTCGGTTAAGGGTTATTGTTAGGGCTAGGACTAAGTTTTTGTTTAGGTCAAGGGTAAAGTAATAGCTAGATTTAGGATTGGGTTTAGGCCTAGGGCTAGTGTTAAGGTTAGATTTAGGTATAAATTTATTGGTGGGGCTAGTTTCAGGTTTCAGTTTCAGTTTAGGGTAAGGTTTAGACCTATAATTAGTGTTAGGGTCAGAATAAGGGTGACGGTCAGAGTGAGGTTTTGGGTCAGGGTTAGATAGAGAATGAGGGCTAGTGTTAGGACTAGTAATACAGTTACTGTTTGGGGTTGGCTAAGGATAAGGAGTAGGACTAGAGTTAGCATTATGGATAGGGTTTGGCTTAGGGTAATGGATAGGATTAGAGCTAGGTTTAGGGCTAGGATTAGGGTTAGATTTAGGGCTAGTTTTAGGGTTAGGGTTAAATCTAGTATTAGGAATTGGATTAGGGCTATTTTTGTGTTAGAGTTAGGGCTAGGGTTTGGCTAAGGCCAATGTAAGAACTAGGGTTATGATTAGGGTTAGATTTAGGGTTAGGGTTTCAGCTAGGTCTAGTGTTAGCATTAGTTTTAGGGTTAGGGTGATATTTAGAGCTAGGGTTTGTGTTTGGATATGAGTCAGGGTGAGAGTTAGTTTTAGGCCTAGGACTTGAATTAGAGCTCAGGTTATGGCTAGTTATGAGTAGGGTTTGGTTTACATTAAGATTTAGTGTTAGAGCAACGGCTCAGGTTTGTTTTAGGGCTAGGGCTAAGGTTAGACCTAGTTGTAGGATTAGCAATAGTGTTAGAGCTAGTTGTAGAATGAGGTTTAGGTTTAAGATTAGGTTTAGATTTAGAGTTTTGTTTAGATCTAGGGTTAGAGCTTTGGCTAGGGTTCAGCTATGTTTAGGGCTATTTTGAGGGTTATGGTAATGAATAGGGTTATAAATAGAAATAGGGCTAGGTTGTGAGTTAGAATTAGTCTTAGGGCTAGGGTTAGGGGTAGGGTTAAGTTTAGCATTCAAATAGGGCTAGGATTAGCGCTATGATTATTGTTAGGGTTAGGCCTATGGTTAGGGATAGGGTTATGGTTAGTTTTAGGGGAAGGGATGGGGTTATATAGCCAGTTTCAGTGCTAGGGCGAGGGTTATATTTAGGGATAGGGCTAGGGTGAGGGTTCAGGTTAGGATTAAGTCTAGATTTAGGGCCAGGATGAGGGCTAGGGTTTGTGTTAGGGTTAGGGCTAGGATTATGGCCAGGGATAATGTCAGGTCTAGGGATATGTTTAGGGATAGTGTTAGGGATAGGTTTAAGTTTAGGTCTAGTGCTAGTGTTATGTTTAGTTTTAGGTATATGTTTACTGGTAGGGCTAGTGTTAGGGTTCGGTTTAGTGTTAAGGTCAGGCTTTGACCTAGGGTCAGTGTGTGGGATAGGTTTAGTGAAGCAGTCAGTTATACAGTTAGGTTATTATTAGGGTCAGAGTATGGATTAGAGATTGGTTTGGGTTAAGGTTTAAGGTTAGGTCTCATATTAACATTAGGGTTAGGGTTAGGGTTAGTGTAATGGATAGACTTAGGTTTACAGTTCAGTTTAGGTTTAGAGTAATGTATAGGGTTAGTGTGAGGGATAGGGTTAGGGTTTGGCCTAGGGTTAGCATTTGGCTTAGGCTTATGTTTAGACTAAAGAATAAGTTTAGTGCTAGTGTTATGGCTTAGGTTAAGGTTATGATTAGGGCTAGGGTTTGTATTACTCCTAAGGCTAGTGTTGGGGTTAGGTTTAGGGTAAGTGTTAGGGTTTGAGCTAGGGTTAGGGCTAGGGCGAGGGTTAGGTTTAGAATCAGGGCTATGGTTAGAATTAGGGTGAGATTTAGGGTTTGGATATGGTTAGTATTAGGGTTAGGGTTATATTTAAGGTAATGTATAAAGTTAGAGCTAGGATTTCGGCTAAGGTTACAGTTAGGATTAGGGATAAGTTTAGGGTTATGGTTAGAGCTAGGGTTATGTTTAGAGCAAAGGTTAGCGTTTGAGCTGGTGTTAGGGCTAGGGCAACCATTAGGATTAGGATTTGTGCTAGGGTTAGGGTTAAGGTAATGCTTAGGTCTGGGTTTAGGGCTTGTATTAGGGCTAGGTTTTGTGTGAGGTTTATGGCTAGTGTTAGGGCTATGGGTAATGTAAGAGCTAGGGTTATGGTTATGGCTAGTTTTTTGGGGTTAGGGTTATACATATGTCTAGTGTTAGTTTTAAGTTTTGGGTTAGGATGAGGTTTAGAGCTAGGGTTTGTGTTAGGGTAAGCGTCAGTGTTCAGGTTAGCATTGGGTTTATGGTTAGGGCCAGAATTAGAACTAGGGTTAGGTCTAGGGGTAGGGTTAGTCTTTGCTTTAGGTTAATGGTTAATTTAGGGCTAGGGCTAGGTGTTTGTTTAGGACTAGTGCTAGAGTTATGGCTATATTTAGTATTATGTTTAGGTCTAGTGCTAGTATTATGTTTAGTTTTAGGTATAGGTTTACAGGTAGGGCTAGTGTTAGGGTTCGGTTTAGTGTTAAGGTCAGGCTTTGACCTAGTGTGAGTCTTAGGGTCACAATAAGAGTAAGGTTTAGGCTTAGGCTTTGGGTTAGGGTTAAAGATAGGATGAGATCTAGGGTTAGGATTAGTAATAGAGTTAGAGATTGGGGCAAGCTAAGGTTTAGGGTTAGAACTAGGTTAGCATTAGGGTGAGAGTTTGGCTAAGGGTAAGGGATAGGTTTAGAGCTAGGGTTTGGGTTAGGGTTAGGGTTAGGGTTAGGGTTAAAGCTAAGGTTTAGTCTCAGATTAGCGCTAGGTTTTTTAGTTCGGGTTAGGGCTGTGGCTAATGTAAGAATTAGCTTTATGTTTAGGGATAGTTTTAGGGTTAGGATTAGGGCAAGGTCTAGTATTTGGGTTAGCTTTAGGGTTAGGGTGATGTTTAGAGCTAGGGTTAGTTTTAGCGTCAGAGTCAGTGTCAGTATTATTTGTAGGGATAGGGTTACGACTAGGTGTAGCATTAGGATTTGGTTTAGGTTAAGGGTTAGTATTAGGGCTATAGCTCAATTTTGTTTGTGGGCTATGGCTAGCTAGATTTAGGGCTAGTTTTCAAATTAGAATTAGTGTTAGGGCTAGTGTTAGGTTGAGGTTTAGCTTTAGAGTTATGGTTAGATTTAGAGTTAGGGTTAGTTCTAGGTTTAGGACCATGGCTAGGGTTAGGAATAAGTTTAGGGCTAGTGTTAGGTTTAGGCAATAGATAAAGTTGGTACTAGAAATAGGTCTAGGCCTGGAGTTAGGGTTAAACTTAGGGCTAGGGTTAGAGTAAGGGTTACAGTTAGCAATAAATTAGGGCTAGAATTAGAGCTATGGTTACTGTTAGGATTAGGCCTAGTTTTAGGGCTGGTTTTAGTGTTAGTGATAGTGTTAGGTTTAGGGTTAGGGGAAATGATGTGGTTATAACTAGGTTCAGAACTAAGGTAAGGGTTAAATTTGGGGTTTGGGCTAGGGTTAGGGTTCAGGTTAGGGTTAAGGTTAGGTTTAGGGCTAGGATGAAGGCTCGTTTTTTTTTTTTTTTTTTTTTTTAGTTTTAAGACAAGAATTAGGTAGAGTGCTAATGTCAGGTCTAGGGTTACAGTTAGGGACACTGTTAGGGTTAGTTTTATGGATAGGTCTAGTTTAAGGGTTATGTTTAGGGTAAGGGTCAGGTTTAGAGCTAGGTATGTTATTAGAGTCAGTTTCTTGTTCATAGTTTGGGTTAGGTTTTTGTTTAGTTTTAGGGCTCGAATTAGCATTAGGGTTAGGGTTAGAGTAATTGATAGGATTAGGTTTAGTGTTCAGATTAAGTTTAAGTAAGGTTAAGGTTAGTGTTAGTGTTAGGTTTAGGGTTAGGCCTAAATGGATAGGATTAAATTTAGGTTTAGGACTAGGGTTAGTGTTTGGTTTAGCATAACTGTTAGGGTTTCAGCTAGGATTAGGACTGTGTCAAGGGTTAGGTTTATGGTTAGGTCTAGGGTTAGGTTTACAGTTAGGGTTAGTGTAGGTTTAGGGTTAGGACTCGGGTTAAGTTTACAGTTAGGGTAGAATAGGTTTAGGGTTAGGGCTAGTGTTATCATGACATAAATAGTTAGGGTTAGGGTAATGGGTGGGGCTAGAGCTATGTTTAGAGCTATGTTTGGGTTAGGCTTATGTTTCTGGTAATGGATAGTTTAAGGATAGGGTTATGGTTAGGATTAGGGCTACGGTTCCATTTAGGGTTAGGTCTAGGGTTAGTGTTAGGGTTAGGTTTAGGGTAAGTGTTAGGAATTGAGCTATGGTTAGTGCTAGGGCAACGGGTAGGGTTAATGTCAGGTCTAGGTTTAGGTTTAGGCTTAAGTTTAGGGCTAGGGTTATCATTAGGGTTAGGGTTATGTTTAGAGTAATGGATAGAGTTAGAGCTGGAGATAGGGCTAGATTATGGCTAGGATTAAGTCTAGGGTTAGGTTTAGGGTTAGGGCTAGTTTTAGGGTTAGGTTTAGGTTTAGGGTAATGGTCAGGGCTAGGGTTAGGGTTTTAATGAGGTGTAGGGCTCAGTTTAGGACAAGGTTTTGGGTTGGGTTAGGGCCAGAATTAGGGCTACAGCTAATGTAAGAACTAGAGTCATGATTAGGGCTACTTTTAGGGTTAAGGTTAGGGCTCATTCTAATTTTAGGATTAGGTATACTTTTAGGGTGGTGTTAGAGTTAGGGTTAGTGTAAGGTCAGAGTCAGGCTCAAGGCTAGTTTTAGGGTTAGGTTAGGGCTGGAATTAGGGCTAAGGTTAGGGCTATGTATAGGGTTAGGTTTTGGTTTAGGTTAAGGGTTAGGGTTAGGGCTATGGCTCAGTTTTGTTTTAGGGCTTGAACTAGATTAGGGCTAGTTTTAGTATTAGTGTTATTGTTAGGGCTAGTTTTAGTATGAGGTTTAGGCTTAGGGTTAGGATTGGACTTAGAGTTATGTTTAGTTATAGGTTAAGGCTAGGGCTAGTGTTAGGGCTAAGATTAGGGTTATGGTAAGGAATGGGGTTAGATTTAGAAATAGGGCTAGGGCGATAGTTAGAGTTAGTCTTAGTGCTTGTGGTAGGGTTAGGGCTAAATTAGGGCTAGGATCAGGTCTAGGATTAGTGTAAGGGTTAAGTCTAGAGTTAGAGTTAGGGTTAGATTTGGGGGAAGGGATGGGGTTATAGCAAGGTTCAGAAGTAGGGTGAGGGATAAAATTAGGGATAGGGCTAGAGTTAGAGGATCAAGGCTAGGTTTAGGGCTAGCGTTTGTGTTAGGGTTATGGCAAGAATTAGAGCCTGGGCTAATATCAGGTCTAGAGTTATGGTTATGGACAGTTTTCGGGTAAGATTTATGGCTAGGTCTAGTGTCAGAGTTAGGTTTAGGGTGAGGTACAATTTGAGAGCATCAGGTTTTGGGTTTGTGTTAGGTTGAGTTTTAGGGTTATGGCTCAAATTAGCATTAGGTTTGAATTACAGTTAGGATAATAGATAAGGTAAGGTTTAGGCTTCAGATTAGGTTTAGCGTAATGGATAGGGTTAGGGTTAGGCCTAGGGTTAGCATTAGGTTTATGGTTATTATTAGGGTAATGGATAGGGTTAGAGCTAGGGTTAGGGCTAAGGTTATGCTTAGGATTAGGGTTAGAGTTAGAGTTAGGTTTAGGGTAAAGTCTAGGATTAGGTTTAGGGTATGGGTTAGGGTTTGAGCTAGGGTAAGTGCTAAGGATAGGGTAAAGTTTAGGATTAGGTCTAGGGTTAGGATTAGGGTGATAATTAGGGTTAAGGTAATGGACAGGTTTAGATGCTGGGTTAGGTTTAGGGTTAGGTTTATGTTTAGGACTAGGGTTAGGGTTAACTTTAGCATAATTGTTAGAGTTTGAGCTAGGGTTAGGACTATGGCAAGGGTTATGTTTATGGTTAGGTCTAGGGTTAGGTTAAAGTTAGGGATAGAGTATGTTTAGTGTTAGGGCTAAGGTTATGATGATGTTAATGGTTAGGGTTAGGATAATTGATAGTGTTAGAGCTAAGGTTAAGTCTAGTTTTAAGTTTAGGATTTGGGCTAGTGTTAGAGTTAGGGTTAGGGTTAGGCTTATCATTTTCTTACAGTTAGGTTAAGGGTAAGGGTCAGGGATTGAGTAAGTGTTAGGGCTAGGTTGAGGCTTCAGGTTAGGGCTCAGATTGGGGCTAGTTTTTGTGTTAGTGTTAGGGCTAGGGTTAGGGCAACAGGTAATGTAAGAACCAGGGTTAGCTTTAGGGTTAGAGTTATGGGTAGTTCTAGTGTCAGTGTTAGATTTAAGGTTAGGGTGATATTTAGAGCTAGAGTTATTTTTAGGATATGAGTCAGGGTCAGGGTTAGTTTTAAGGTTAGTGTTAGGACTCGATTAGGGCTAGGGTTAGTTCTTGTAGTAGTTTAGGGTTTGGTGTAAGTTAAGGTTTAGGGTTAGGTCTATTGCTCGGTTTCGTTTTAGTCCTAGGGTTAGGTTTAGGGCTAGTTTTACAATTAGTAAACCAAGCAATATCCCTAACCCTAAACATAAACTTAAACCTAACCCTAACACTAAACCTAGACCTATCCCTAGCCCTAATTTGAGTTCTAACACTAACTTTAAAACTAACACTGACCCTTACTCATATCCTAACACTCAACCTAGCTCTAAACACCACCCTTACCTTCAATGAAACACTAAGAATAACCCTAACAATAATTCAAGTCTTATCTCTAACCCTGAAATGAACCCTGACCTGACTCTTATCCTAAAACAAAACCTAGCTATAAATATTACCGTAAACTTAAATCTAACCTAACACTAAACCTAACCATAACACTAAAACTAACCTAAATTTAACCCTAGTTCTTACATAAGTAATGGCCCAAATCCTGTACCTAACCCTAACACAAAAAATAGCCCTAATCTGAGCCCAAAACCTAGATTTAACCCTAACTCCAACCTAACAATAGCCCTAACCCTAGCTCTAAACCAATCCCTTACCCTAAGCAAAAACCTAAACCTAAGGGTAACCCCAGACCTATCCCTAATCCTTAGGCTAACAAAAACTCTTACTCTACTAATAGCTCTAACCCTAGCTCTCATTCTAGCTCTAACACTATTCTAAATTTCTAACCCTTACCCTGAACCTTATACTGACCCTACTACTATACTTTGGTCTAACTCTAACCCTAACTCTAACCTAAAACCTCTGGTAATCCTATTCCTAGACCTAACCTTGAAACTAACTCCCAGCCTAGCCCTAACCATAGTTCAGAAACTTACCCTTATGCTAAACATAACCCTAAACCTAACCATAGTTCTAATCCTCACCCTAACCCTAACTCAAGACCTAATCCTAACCATAACCCTAGCCCTAAACTTCACTCTAACTGTAACCATTACCCTAAACATTACCCTTACCCTAATGCTAATCTTAGGCCTAACCCTAAACTTATCACTATCCCCAAAACTGTCAATTACCCTAAACTTAACCTGAACCCTAAACCTAATCTTATCATTACCCTAATGCTAACCCTAATGCTAATTCGAGCCCTAACCCTAAACTCAAACCGAAACCAAACCCCAACACTGACCCTGACATTAATAATTACCCATCTCTAAACCTGACTATAACCCTATACCTAACTCTTAAACTAGACTTAGACATAAAACTAACCCTAAAATTATCCCTAACCATAACCCTGGACCTGACTTTAGCCCTATCCATAATCTTAGCCCTAACCCTAGCACAAACCCTAGTCCTTATCCTAGCCCTAAACATAGCCTTAATTATAACCCTAACCCTATCCCTAGGCCTAACCATAACACTAACCAAAACCCTAATCTTAGCCCTAATTTAATCCTATCCCTAAACCTAACCCTAGCCCTAGCCCAAAGACTAACTCTCTCACCTTATCCCTAACTCTAGTTCTAACCCTATACATTTCTGGAAGCCTAATCCTAGACTGAACCATAGGTCTAACCCTAGCCCTATTCATATCCCTGGCCATAACCCTAGATCTAAACCTAACTCCAAACCTAACCCTAAAAATAAGCCTAAGCCTAAACCTAACCCTAGCCCTAACCCTAAGGCTAATCCTAAAACTAGCCCTAACCCTAGCCCTACCACTAAAACAAAAATGAGCCATAGAACTAACCATAATCCTTAACATAAACCAAGCCCTAATTCTACACCTAGCCCTAACTCTAGCAATAATTCGAGTCTTAAGCCGAACCCTAAAACTAATCCTCACCCTGACTCTGACCTTAACACTAAACCTAGGTCTAAATATCACCCTAACCCTGAACCTAAACATTACACTAGACCTAGTCCTAACCCCTAACATGAACATTAGTTTTAGGGATAGTTTTATGGCTACTAGGAGTAGCCATAAACCTAACCTTAAACTATCTTTATCCGTAACCTTAGACCTGAAATTAGCCCTAACCATAATCCTAGCCCTAAACCTAGCCTTCATCCTAACCCGAACCATAACCTGAGCCCCAACCCTAATTCTAACCCTCACCCTAGCCCCAAAACTTCCTATAACCCCATCCCTTACCACAAACTTAACTGTAACCTTAAACCTAAACCTAACCCCCACCCTAACCCTAGGCCCAATACTAACACTAAGCCTAGCGACAAACCTAGCCGTAATTTAATCCTATCCTAACCCTAACGCTTGCCCTAAAACTAACTAGAACTCTTGCCCTAGCCCTAGCCCTAGCCCTAGTTCTATCCTTAGCCCTATCCTAACTCTAGATCTAAACCTAACTATAGATCTAAACCTAACTCTAAATTTAACTTTAATCATAAGACAAACCAAATCCTAACACTACCCCTAACCATAATGCTAATCCTAAAACTTGCCCTGTCCCTGTACCTAGCCATAAAACAAAAACAAGCCATATTCCTAAACCAAACCCTTAACCTAAACCAAACCCAAACCTTACAACTAGCCCTAACCCTAACTCTAAAAATCACTCTGACCCTGACGCTGACCCTAACACTAATCCTAGCTCTAATCATTACCCTAACTTAAATTATTCCTAACACTAGACCTAGCCTTAACCGTAACTCTAAAACTATCCTTAATTGTAACCCTAGTTCGTACATTAGTCATTGTCCTAACCCTAGCTTAACCCTAACACAAATCCACCTTCATCCGAGCCCTAAACCTAGTTTTAACCCTAGTTACAACCCTAACACTAGCCCTAAACCTAACACTAACCCTAGCCCTAACCCTAGCTCTAACCCTATCCCATACCCTAAGTCAAACCCTAACCCAAATGCTAACCCTAGCCCTAACCCTAGATCAAACCTAACTCTAAATCTAACCCTAACCCTAAGCCTAAAGTCAATCTAACACTAGCCCTAAACCTGATGGTAATCCAAAATCTAGCGTTAACCCTAGACCTAGACCTAAAACAAAACTGAGCCATAGCCCTTACCATAACCCATAACATAAACTAAAACCTAACCCAACACTTAGCACTGACTTTAGCCCTAATTCAAATCCTAAACCTAGCACTAAAACTAACCCTGACACTGACATTGACCCTAAATATAACCGTTGCTCTAAACATCACCATAACCCTAACCCTAAAACTGGCACAAATTGTAACACTGGTTCATTCATTAGCCATAGCCCTAACCCTAGCCCTAACCAAACCCAAAACCTCGCCCTTATTTGAGACTTAATCCTAGTTTTAAACCTAACCCTAACCCAAAACCTAGCCCTAAACCTTACCCTAACCCTAGCCAGAATCCTAACCTAATCCTAACCCTAATTAAAACCCTATCCCTAACATTAAACTTAATTCTAACCATAATCTTGAACTTAGAACTAAACTTAAACCCAAACAATGCACTAACCCTAACCCTAGCTCAAACACTAACCATTATCTTACCCTAACCATAACCTTAACCCTAAACTAACACTTAACCTAACTCTAACACTTACTCTGAACCAAACCCTAGCTCTATCCCTATACCTAACCCTAATCCTAGACTTAATCCCAACCATAACCTAGCCCTAACCCTAGCTCTAAAACTCTCCATTACACTAAACATAACCCTAACACTAATCCTAACCCAAACTGGAGAGCTGAAAACTAACCCATCTGTTACCTTAAACCTTAACTAAAAACTAAAGTAAACCTTTCTTTTACCTTAATTCTAAACCTAACCCTAATGCTAATTCGAGCCCTAACCCCTTAACCTTAATGTAAACCAAATGCTAACCCTGACCCTGACTATGACACTAATAATAATTCTAGCTCTAAAGCTGACTTTAACTTAAACCTAACCCTTACACTATACCTAGCCAAAAACTCACCATAAAACTACCCTTAACCATAAACCTAGACCTGATATTTTCCCTTAGTCGTAGCCCTAACCCTATCAGAATACCTACCCCTCATTCTAGCCCTAATCCTAGCATTAATCCTAAACTGAATCATAACCCTAGGCCTAATAGTAATTCTAACCCTCACCCTAGCCCTAAACCTAGCAAGAACCCCACCCATTCCCCTAAACTTAACCCTAACCACAGTGCTAACCCTAACCCTAGCCCAAACCCTAGGTTTAACCCTAACGCTAACTCTAGTCCTAATACTAGCCCTAATTTAGCCCTAACACAAAGGCTCACCCTAAGCCTACTCCCAAGAATAACTCTAATTCTCAACCTAGACGTATCTCTAGTTCTAACCATATTCCTTACCATAACCCTAACACTAGCCCTAACCCTATCACAAGCCCTAACCCTAGATCAACCCTAACTCTAAATCTAACACTAAACCTAAGCCTAAACTTCACTCTAACACTAGCCCTAACCCTGATGCTAACCCAAAATCTAGCCTTAGCCCTAGCCATAGCCCTAAAACAAAACGGAGACATAAACCTAACTGTAACCCTTAACATAAACCAAAGTCTAACCCTACATCTAGCACTAACTTTAGCCTTAATTCAAGTCCTAAACCTAACACTAAAACTAACCCTGAGCCTGACACTGACCCGAAATATAACCATTGCTCTAAACATTACCCTAACCCTAACCCTAAAACTGGCACAAATTGTAACACTAGTTCATACATTAGCCATAGCCCTAACCCTAGCCCTAAGCAAACCCAAAACCTCACCCTTATTTGAGACTTAATCCTAGTTTTAAACCTAACCATAACCCAAAACCTATCCCTAAATTTTACCCTAACCCTAGCAAGAATCCTAAACATAACTGTAGCCTTATCACTAACTCTAAACCTATCCATTAACCTAACCCTAACCATAACCCTAATGGTAACCCTAGGCCTAAACCTAAACTTATTGCTTATCCTAACCTTATTCCTTAACCTAAATCTAACCTGAACCCTAAACCTAGCACTATCATTACCCTATCCTTAACACTAATGCTAATTCGAGCCCTAATCCTAAACTTAACCTAAGCCAAACCCTAACACTGACCCTTCCCGTAATAATATACCTAGCTCTAACCCTGACCCTACCCCTAAACCTAACCCTTATATTAGACCATAGCCATAAACCTAACCCTAAAACTATTCCTCGCATAACCTAACCTTAACACAAATCATAGCCCTAGCCCTAACCTTAACCCTAGCCCTAATCCTATCCATAACCCTAGCCCTAAACTTAGCTCTAACCCTATCAATTACCCTAAACATAGCCCTAATTGTAACGCTAACCCTAGGCCTAAATCTAACCCTAAGCCTAACTGTAACCCTATCCTTTATGCTAAAACTAACCTGAACCCTAAACCTAACCCTAACATTACCTGAACACACACCCTAATGCTAATTTGAACCCTAACCCTAAACCCTAACCTAAACAAAACCTAAACATGACCCTGACACTAATAATACCCCCAGCTCTAAATTTCACCCTTACACTAAATCTAACCCTTACACTGAACATAACCATAAAACTATCCCTAAAATATCCCTAACTGTAACCCTGGAACTGACATTTGCCCTAATACTAATCCTAGCCCTAACCAAAACACAAACTCTAGCCCTCATTCTAGCCCTTAACCTAGATTAATCATAACTCTAACAAAACCCTAGACCTAACCCTAATTCTAACATTTATCCTAGCCCTAAACCTAGCTCTGACCCCATCATTTACACTAAACCTAACCCTAAGCCCAAACCTAACACTAGGCCTAAACATAAACATAAACCTAGCTGTATTCCTAGCCGTAATTAACCCTATACCTAACCAAACCCTAAGCCTAGGCCTAAGACTAACTCTCACTCTTGCCCTAGCCCTATCCCTATTTCTAACCCTATTTTTATCATAACCCTAATCCTAGCTATAAACCTAGAACTAATGCTAGCCATCCCCTTAGCCCTAGATCTAATCTTAGATCTAATCCTAACTCTAAATCTAACTCTAAACCTAAGACTAAACCTAACCCTAACACTAGTCCTAAACGTAATGCTAATCTTAAAACTAGCCCTAACCATAGCCCTAGCCCTAAAACAAATCCGAGACTTAGCCCTAACTTTAAAGTTTAACATAAACCAAAACCTAACCCTACACCTAGCCCTAACCCTAGCCCTAATTCGAGTCCAAACCCTAACCCTAAAGCTACCACTGACCTTAATTTTGACCCTAATACTAACCCTAGCTCTAAACACCACCCTAATGTTAAACCTAACCCTAACACTAGACCTAGTCCTAACCATAATCTTATAACTAGCCCAAATCATAACTCTACTGGAAATATCGGTCGTAACTCTGAACCTAGCCCTAACTCTAACAAAAATTTAGCCCTAATCTGAAACGTAACTATAGTTTTAAACCTAAATCTAATCCTAACACTAGCCCTAGCCCTACCCTAAATGTAGCCCTAACCCTAGGTCTATCCCTATCCCTTACTCTAAGCCAAACCTAACCCTAATGCCAACCCTAGTCATATACCTAATCCTATTACTAGTATGAAACCTAGCCCTCATTCTAGCTCTAAACATAACTCAAACCTGACACTTATTCTGACGCTAATGGTAACTGTATGTCTAAACCAGACCCTAACCCTATTTTGAACCCTAACACTAGCACTAGAAATAAACCTATTCCTAAACCTAACACTAACACTAGCCCTACACCTAAACCTAATCCTAAATCTAGCCATATCTCTAGACTTAGATATAAACAAAAACCTAGCCCTAGCCCTAATAATAAACCTTAACCTAACCCAAACACAAACCCTAACCCTAGACCTAACCATAGTGATAATTCTGGCTTTAACCATAAAGCTAACTCTAACCTGAACACTGACCCTGACCCTGACCCTAACACTAACTCTAGCTCTAAACATCACGCTAGCAATAGTGCTAACCCTAATAGTTGACCTGGCCATAACACTAACCCCAAAACTTGCCCTAATCATAACCGTAGTATGTAGAGTAGTTGTAGCCCTATAACTAGCCCTAATCTAACCCAAAACCTGGCCCTAATCTGAGCACTAATCCTAGCTTTAACCCTAACAGTAACCCTAGCCCTAAGCCAGTCCCTAACCCTTCCCTAACCCTAGCTCTTATCCTATTTGTTACCTCAAGCCAAACCCTAAACCTAATGCTAACTCTAGTCCTAATCCTAATCCATAGCCTAACCCAAACCCTAACCCTATTACTAGTCCTAACCCTAGCCCTCATTCTACCTCTAACCATAACCCAAACCCCAATCCTAACCTTGAAACTTATACTGACACTAACACTAACCGTAGGTCTAAACCTGACCCTAACCCGCACCCGAAACCTAACATTAGCCCTACCAGTAATCCTATACTGAAACCTAAACCTAACACTAGTCCTGGACCTAAACCTATTTTTTTTTCTTTTGCTAATATTTTATTTAGGAATTTCGCATCTATGTTAATAAAAGAGAATACTCTGTGAATTTATCATTTATAATATCTTCATCAGATCTGGTGTGTGTCAGTTTCATAAAACCAATTGAAAATATAAAACTGATGTTATTTCTTCATTCATTAAATTTGGAAGAATTCACTAGTAAATATCTCTGCCTAGAAATTGCTTGATGAAGAAGTTTTAAAATGAAGATTCTATGTATTTATTTATTTTGTACCTGTTTTATTATGTTATGTTTTTCTAGGAGTTTGAATCTTTTATCTAAGTCATCAAATGTATTACCATGAAGTTTTTTCATTGTGTTCTTATTCTCTTGTAAATATCTGTGGAATCTGTCCTAATGTCACCTTTTTTTTTCCTTTAATTTTTATTGTTGGTTGTTCAAAACATTACATAGTTCTTGACAAATCATATTTCACACTTTAATTCAAGTGGGTTATGAACTCCCATTTTTACCCCGGATACAGATTGCAGCATCACATCAGTTACACATCCACTGTCTTACATATTACTATACCAGTGTCTGTTGTATTTTGCTGCCTTTCCTATCCTCTACTATCCCCCATCCCCTCCCCTCCCCTCTTCTCTCTCTACCCCCTCTACTGTCATTCATTTGTCCCCCTTATATTATTTTTCCCTTTCCCCTCACTTCCTCTTGTATGTACTTTTGTATAACCCTGAGGGTCTCCTTCCATTTCCATGGAATTTCCCCTTCTCTCTCCCTTTCTCTCCTGCCTCTCATCCCTGTTTAATGTTAATCTTCTTCTCCTGCTCTTCGTCCCTACTCTGTTCTTAGTTACTCTCCTTATATCAAAGAAGACATTTGGCATTTGTTTTTTAGGGATTGGCTAGCTTCACTTAGCATAATCTGCTATAATGCCATCCATTTCCCTGCAAATTCTATGATTTTGTGATTTTTTAATGCAGAGTAATACTCCATTGTGTATAAATGCCACATTTTTTTATCCATTCGTCTATTGAAGGGCATCTAGGTTGGTTCCACAGTCTTGCTATTGTGAATTGTGCTGCTATGAACATCGATGTAGCAGTGTCCCTGTAGCATGCTCTTTTTAGGTCTTTAGGGAATAGACCGAGAAGGGGAATAGCTGGGTCAAATGGTGGTTCCATTCCCAGCTTTCCAAGAAATCGCCATACTGCTATCCAAATTGGCTGCACCAATTTGCAGTCCCACCAGCAATGTACAAGTGTACCCTTTTCCCCGCATCCTCGCCAGCACTTGATGTTGTTTGACTTCATAATGGCTGCCAATCTTACTGGAGTGAGATGGTATCTTAGGGTGGTTTTGATTTGCATTTCTCTGACTGCTAGAGAAGTTGAGCATTTTTTCATGTACTTATTGATTGATTGTATGTCCTCCTCTGAGAAGTGTCTGTTCAGATCCTTGGCCCATTTGTTGATTGGGTTATTCGTTTTCTTATTGTTTAATTTTTTGTGTTCTGTATATTAGGGCTCTATCTGAAGTGTGAGGCGTAAAGATTTGTTCCCAGGATGTAGGCTCCCTATTTACCTCTCTTATTGTTTCTTTTGCTGAGAAAAAAAATTTTTAGTTTGAGTAAGTCCCATTTGTTGATTCTAGTTATTAACTCTTGTGCTATGGGTGTCCTATTGAGGAATTTGGAGCCCGACCCCACAGTATGTAGATCGTAGCCAACTTTTTCTTGTATCAGACGCCGTGTCTCTGATTTGATATCAAGCTCCTTGATCCATTTTGAGTTAACTTTTGTGCATGGGAAGAGAAAAGGGATTCAGTTTCATTTTGTTGCATATGGTTTTCCCAGCACCATTTGTTGAAGATGCTATCCTTCTTCCATTTCATGCTTTTAGCCCCTTTATCAAATATAAGATAGTTGTAGTTTTGTGGATTGGTTTCTGTGTCCTCTATTCTGTACCATTGGTCCACCCGCCTGTTTTGGTACCAGTACCATGATGTTTTTGTTACTATTGCTCTGTAGTATAGTTTGAGGTCTGGTATCGCTATACGGCCTGATTCACACTTCCAGCTTAGAGTTGTTTTTGCTATTCTGGGTCTTTTATTTTTCCATATGAATTTCATGATTGCTTTCTCTATTTCTACAAGAAATGCCGTTGGGATTTTGATTGGCATTGCATTAAACCTATGGAGAACTTTTGGTAATATCGCCATTTTGATGATGTTAGTTCTGCCTATCCAAGAACAGGGTATATTTTTCCATCTTCTAAGATCTTCTTCTATTTCTCTCTTTAGGGTTCTGTAGTTTTCATTGTATAAATCTTTCACCTCTTTTGTTAGGTTGATTCCCAAGTATTTTATTTTGTTTTGAGGATATTGTGAATGGAGTGGTTGTCCTCATTTCCATTTCAGAGGATTTGTTGCTGATATACAGGAATGCCTTTGATTTATGCATGTTGATTTTATATCCTGCCACTTTGCTGAATTCATTTATTAGCTCTAATAGTTTCTTTGTAGACCCTTTTGGGTCTGCTAGGTACAGAATCATGTCATCTGCAAATAGTGATAATTTAAGTTCTTCTTTTCCTATTTTTATGCCTTTAATTGCTTTCGTCTGTCTAATTGCTCTGGCCAGTGTTTCGAGAACTATGTTGAACAGAAGTGGTGATAGAGGACATCCCTGTCTTGTTACAGATTTTAGAGGGAATGCCTTCAGTTTTTCTCCATTCAGAATGATGCTAGCCTGAGGCTTAGCATAGATTGCTTTTACAATATTGAGGTATGTTCCTGTTATCCCTAGTTTTTCTAGAGTTTTGAACATAAAGGGATGCTGTACTTTGTCGAATGCTTTTTCCGCATCTATCGAGATGATCATATGGTTCTTATTTTTAAGTCTATTGATGTGGTGAATAACATTTATTGATTTCCGTATATTGAACCAGCCTTGCATCCCAGGGATGAATCCTACTTGATCATGGTGCACAATTTTTTTGATATGTTTTTGTATCCGATTCACCAGAATTTTATTGAGGATTTTTGCATCTAGGTTCATTAGAGATATTGGTCTGTAGTTTTCTTTCTTTGAAGTGTCTTTGTCTGGTTTAGGTATCAGGGTGATGTTGGCCTCGTAGAATGAATTTGGAAGTTCTCCCTCTTTTTCTATTTCCTGAAGTAGCTTGAAAAGTATTGGTATTAGTTCCTCTTTAAAGGTTTTGTAAAACTCTGCTGTATACCCATCCGGTCCTGGGCTTTTCTTAGTTGGTAGTCTTTTGATGGTTTCTTCTATTTCCTCAATTGATATTGGTCTGTTTAGGTTGTCTATATCTTCCTGACTCAATCTGGGCAGATCATATGACTTAAGAAATTTATCGATGCCTTCACTATCTTCTAATTTATTGGAGTATAAGGATTCAAAATAGTTTTTGATTATCTTCTGTATTTCTGAAGTGTCTGTTGTGATATTGCCTTTTTCATCCCATATGCTAGTAATTTGAGTTCTCTCTTTTCTTCTCTTCGCTAGCATGGCTAAGGGTCTGTCGATTTTGTTTATTTTTTCAAAGAACCAACTTTTAGTTTTGTCAATTTTTTCAATTGTTTCTTTTGTTATGATTTCATTAATTTCAGCTCTGATTTTCATTATTTCTTGCCTTCTACTTCTTTTGCTGTTGTTTTGATCTTCTTTTTCTACGATTTTGAGATGAAGTATGAGATCATTTATTTGTTGTTGTTTTTTTTTTCTTTTTTTAAGGAATGAACTTCAAGCAATGAATTTTCCTCTTAGAACTGCTTTCAATGTGTCCCATAGATTCCGATATGTTGTATCTGTGTTTTCATTTATCTCTAAGAATTTTTTAATTTCCTCCTGGATGTCTTCTATAACCCATTGATCATTCAGTAACCTATTGTTCATTCTCCAAGTGATGCATGATTTTTCCTTCCTTCTTTTATCGATGATTTTCAGTTTCATTCCATTGTGATCAGATAAGATGCATGGTATTATCTCTACTCCTTTATATTGTCTAAGAGTTCCCCTGTGACATAATATATGATTTATTTTTGAGAAGGATCCATGTGCTGCTAAGAAAAAAGTATAGCTGCTTGATGTTGGGTGGTATATTCTATATATGTCAATTAAGTCTAGGTTATTAATTGTGTTATTGAGTTCTATAGTTTCCTTATTCAACTTTTGTTTGGAAGATCTGTCCAGTGGTGAGAAAGGTGTGTTGAAGTCTCCCATGATTATTGTATGGTGGTCTATTAGACTCTTGAACTTGAGAAGAGTTTGTTTGATGAACATAGCTGCACCATTGTTTGGGGCATATATATTTATGATTGTTATGTCTTGTTGGTGTATGGTTCCCTTAAGCAGTATGTAGTGTCCCTCTTTATCCCTTTTGATTAACTTTGGCTTGAAATCTATTTTATTTGATATGAGTATGGACACTCCTGCTTGTTTCCAAAGTCCATATGAGTGATATGATTTTTCCCAACTTTTCACCTTCAGTCTATGTATGTCTTTTCCTATCCTATCAATGCGTCTCCTGTAGGCAGCATATTGTTGGGTCATGTTTTGTGATCCATTCTACTAGCCTGTGTCTCTTAATTGGTGAGTTTAAGACATTAACATTTATGGTTATTATTGAGATATGGGTTGTTCTTCCAGCCATATTTGTTTATTTTTGTTACTAAACATGGTTTGTTTTCCTCTTTGATTATTTCCCCCCTTTACTGTACTACCTGCCACTGTTGGTTTTCATTGTTATTTTCCATTTCCTCTTCCTGTAATGTTTTGCCAAGGATTTTTTGGAGAGATGGTTTTCTAGCCGCAAATTCTTTTCACTTTTGTTTATCGTGGAAGGTTTTAATTTCATCTTCCAGCCTGAAGCTTAATTTCACTGGATACACAATTCTTGGTTGGAACCCATTTTCTCTCAGTGTTTGAAATATGTTATTCCAGGATCTTCTAGCTTTCAGAGTCTGTGTTGAAAGATCAGCTGTTATCCTGATTGGTTTACCCCTAAATGTAATCTGCTTCCTTTCTCTTGTAGCTTTTAAAATTCTCTCCTTATTCTGTATGTTGGGCATCTTCAATATAATGTGTCTAGGTGTGGATCTCTTATGATTTTGCACATTCAGCATCCTGTAGGCTTCTAGGATTTGAGGTTCTGTCTCATTCTTCAAGTCTGGGAAGTTTTCTCATATTATTTCATTGTATAGATTGCTCATTCCTTTGGTTTGGACCTCTATACTTTCCTGTATCCCAATGACTATTAAGTTTGGTCTCTTAATGTTATCCCATATTTCTTGGATGTTCTGCTCATGGTTTCTTAACAGTCTTGCTGAGCTGTCTATGTTCTTTTCAAGTTGAAATACTTTGTCTTCATTGTCTGATGTTCTATCTTCTAAGTGTTCTACTCTGCTGGTAGTATTCTCAATTGAGTTTTTAAGTTGGTTTATTGCTTCCTGCCTTTCTAGGATTTCTGTTTGTTTTTTATAACCTCTATCTCCCTGTATAGTTGATCTTTTGCTTCTTGGATTTGTTTATGTAATTCATTGTTGAAGTGATCTTTCATTGTCTGATTTTGTTGTCTGACGTCTTCCTTCAGACTCCAGATCATCTGAAGCATGTATATCCTGAATTCTTTATCTGACATTCCATCTGCTGCAGATATTACCTCTTCTAACGTTGAGTTGACCTGCATTGCTTGTGGTCCTTTCTTTCCTTGTCTCTTCATACTGTTCGTGTTTCTTTCTGCTTGGTGAAACTGTTGTGCTATTGAATTTTCCCCCTATATATTTATATTGGTCTTGCATAGTTGCAAAGTCTCCCTCGCAGGCGCGGGTGGCAGCTCTGCCCCTCCTCCAATTGGGGCAATGTGCCTACCATGCCGGCAGGCTGCTGGGCCTGTTCTGCCGGTCGGTAGCAGGTCCACCTACTTTGTAGGTGCGGGGGCAGCTCTGCCCCTCCGCGGGTTGCTGAGCCTGTTCTGCCGGTGGGTCTCAGGTCTGCCTACCTTGCAGGCACGGTTGGCGGCTCTGCCCTGCCGCAGGCCACTGGGGCTGTTCCATCGGTGGTCACAGTTCTGCCTACCTTACAGGTGCAGGGGGAGGGGCGGCTCTGCCCCTCAGCAGGCCGCTGGGCCTGACCTGCCAGTGGGTCACAGGTCTGCCTACCTTGCAGGCGTGGGGGCAGCTCTGCCCCTCCGTGGGTTTCTGGGCCTGTTCTGCGGTGGGTAGCAGGTCCGCCTACCTCGCAGGCACGGTTGGGGCCGCTGGGCCTGTTCTGTCGGTGATCACAGTTCTGCCTACCTTGCCGGTGCAGGGGGAGGGGGTGTCTCTGCCCCTCAGCAGGCCACTGGGCCCTTTCTGCCAGTGGGTCGCAGGTCTGCCTACCTTGCAGGCACGTGGGGCAGCTCTGCCCCTCCGCGGGTTGCTGGGCCTGACGTGCCGGTGGGTCGCAAGTCGGCCTACCTTGCAGGTGTGGGGGCGGCTCTGCTAAACCTAATCTTAAATCTAGCCAAACTCTAGCCCTAGACCTGAACAACAACCTTGCCCTAGCCCTAACAATCACCCTTAACATAACCCAAACACTAACCCTACTTCTAGACCTAACCCTAGTCCTAATTCTGGCACTAACCCCAACACTCACTCTAACCTGAACACTGACCCTGACCCTAACAGAAACCTAGCTCCAAAGCTCACCCTAACTCAAAACCTAATCCCAACACTACACCTAGAAATAACCCTAACCTAAAACTATCCCTCATCATAACCCTAACTCTTAACTACCCATGGCCCTAACCCTAGGCCTAAAATAACACAAAACCTAGCCCTAATCATAGGCCTAAATGTACCCCTAAGTGTAACCCTAAATTAACCCTAGCCCCAACCCTAACTGTAACCCTCCCCTTAGACCTAACCCTAGCTCAAACCTAAACTTTACCCTAAATATAACCCTAGCCCTATCCCAAACCCTAACCTAACCCTAGCCATAATCCTAACCTTAATCATAGCCCTAAGCATAGCTCTAATTCTATACACTACCATAACCCTAACCCTAATCCTTACCATAACACTAGCCCTAATCCTATCTCTAATCCTATCCATTACCCTAACCATAATCCTAACTCTAATTCTAAAACTAGGCTTAACCCTAACCCTATCACATTCCCTAAAACTACCCATTACCCTAAAACTAACATGTACCCTAATCCTAAGCCTATTCATTACGCTAACCCTAACTCTAACCCTAATGCTAATTAAAGCTCTAAAACTAAACCTCAACCTAAACTGAACCATAAGCCATACTCTGACCTTAATAATATATCTAGCTCTAAACTTGTTCCTTACCCAAAATCTAACCATTACACTAGACCTAACCATAAACATAACCCTAAATCTATCCCTAACCATAACCCTAGACTTAACCCTAGACACTTACCCTAACACAAACCCTAGCTCTAAAACTTATCCTGACTGAAAAACTAACCCTAACAATAGACAAACCCTAAATCTACCCATAAGCATAACCCTAGTTCTTACATTACCCATACACCTAACAATAGCCCTAAAGCTCACACACAACCTAGCCCTAACCCTAGCCCTAAACCTAGACCTAAGCATAACCTTAAACCTATTTCTAGCATTGACCTTTACCCTAACACTGGCTCTGGCCCTAACCCAAAATCAAACTCTAATCCTTACCCTAAACATAACAATATCCCTAACCCCCAACCTAACCCTAAACCTAGCCCTAATCCTGTCATCATAGCACAAATCCTAGCACAAACTATATTCATTATCTTTACCATAACTCTAACCCTAACCGTAGCCCTGAATCTAAACCTAACCCTCGCCCTAGCCCTAACCCTAGCTCAAACCCTAACACTTCTGCTAAACCTAACACTAACACTATCCCTAGGCCTATCTATAAACCTAGCCAAAATCCTACAGTTAACACAAGCCCTAACACTAGCACTAACCCTATCCTTTACCCTAAACATAAACCTAACCCAAATGCTAACCCTAGGCTTAACCCTAATCCTATAACTAACACTAACACTATCTATTACTCTAAACCTAACCTGAAGCCTAAACCTAACACTATCCTTTACTTTAACCCTAACCCTAATGCTAATTTGAGCCCTAACTCTAAACCTTATGCTAAACCAAACCCTAAACCGGACTCTGACCATAATAATACACCTAGCTCTAAACCTGACCTTTACCAAAACATAAATTTCCCCTAGACCTAGCCATAAAACTAAAGTTAACACTATCCCTAAACATAACCCTAGACCTGACATTAGCCCTAGCCTTAATCCTAGCTCTAACCCTAACTCAAACCCTAGCCCTCATCCTAGCCTAAAATCTAGCCTTGATCCTAACCTGAATACTCACCCTATTCCTATACCTAATATGAACCCTTGCCCTAGCCCTGAAACTAGGCATACCCTCATCCCTTCCCTTAAAACTAACCATAACCCTAACACTAACACTAACCCTAATTCTAGCCCTAACAATGGGTCTAACCCTAACACTAAACCTAGCACTAATCTAGCCCTAATTTAACCCTAACCCTAAGCAAATCCCTAACTCTAGCCCTAAGAATAACTCTCTCAACCCAGCCCTATTTCTATTTCTAAACCTGTCCATTACCGTAATCCTAACACTAGCCCTAACCTTAGTCCTCACTTTAGATCAAACCATAACTCTAAATCTAACCCTAACCTTAAGCCTAAACCTCACCCTACCACTAGCTTAACACTACTGCTAATCTTAAAACTAACCTTTACCCTAGCCCTAGACCTAAAACAAAACTGAGCCATTACCCTAACCCTAAACCTAACCTAAACCAAACCCTAACCCTACAACTAGCCATAATCCTAGCTCAAATTCGAGTCCTAGGACTAAAACTAACCCTTACCCTGACTGATATGCAAACCCTAACCCTAGATCTGTATATCACCCTAACCATAAAGCAAATGTGAACACCATTCCTAGCCCAAATTCTAACCCTAATAATAACCCTAGTTCTTACATTAGCCATAGTCCTAACCCTAGCCCTAACCCCAAAACAAAAACAGCCCTATTCTGAGCCCTAAAATTAGATTTAACCCTAACCTTAGACCTAGTCATAAACCTAACCCTAACCCTAGCTCTAAGCCTAGCTGTAACCCTATCCCTTATCCTAAGCCAAACCCTATCCATAATGCTAACTCTAGTCCTAATCGTAATCCTTAGCCTAGATCAAACACTAACCCTATTACCAGTCTAAACCCTAGCCCTCATTCTAGCTCTAAACCTAACCCAAAACCTAAACCTAACCTTCACACTTATACTGACCATAACACTAATTATAGGTCTAAACCTAACCCTAACCCTAAACTGAACCCTGAAAGTAGCCCTACCAGTAAACTTTTACATAAACCTAACACTGACACTACCCCTAGACCTAAACCTAATCATAAATCTAGCCTTATCTCTAACCCTAGACCTAAACAAAAACTTAGTCCTAGCCCTAACAATAATCCTTAATGTAAACCAAACAATAACACTACCCCTAGACCTAACCCTATTCCTTATTCTGGCTTTCACCCTAACTCTAATCTGATCCTGACACTAACACTAAACCTAGCTCTAAAACTGACTCTAAACCAAAATCTAAACCTAACAGTAGACCTACCCATAACCCTAACCCTAAAATTATCCCTAATTAGAACCCTGGACCTTACATTACCTATAGCACTAACCCTAAACCTAAACCTAACACAAAACCTAGCCCTAATCCAAGGCCTAAACCTACCATAAGCATAACCCTAACCCTAAACCTAGCCGTAACCCTAAGCCTAACCCTCACCTTAGATCTTAGCATAGCTCAAAGACTAAACACTGGCCTAAATATAACCCAAGTCTTATCCCTAACAATAACCCTAACCCTACCCTAACCCTAACCCTAACCCTAACCCTAAAACTATACATTACCCTTATGATAACCCTATTCCTAATGCTAACCCTAGGCACAACCCTAACCCTATTGAATACCTTAAATCTCTCCATAACCCTAAGCCTACCCTGATCACTAAACCTAACCCTATCCATTACTCTAAACCTAACTCTAACCCTAATCCTCATTTGAGCCCTATTCCTAAATCTTAATCTAATACAAACCGTAACACTGACCCTGAACCTAAAAATAACCTTAGCTCTAAAACTGACCCTTACCCTAAACTTAACACTTACACTAGTCTAAGACATAGACCGAATCCCAAATCTACTCCTAACTTTAACACTAGACCTGACATTTTTCCTAGCTCTAATTCTAGACCTAACCCTGCAACAAACCCTAGCCCTCATCCTAGCCCTAAACCTAGCCTTAACCATAACTGTAACCCTAACCCTAGCCCTAATCCTTAATCTAACACTCACTCTACCTCTAAACCTAGCTATGACACATCCCTTAACCTAAGCTTAACCCTAAACCTAGTCCTAATGCTAGGCCTAAGCTGAACACTAACCCTAGTTCTAACCCTTGCCCTGATATAGCCCTATCCCTAAAACTAACCATAAACCTAGCCCTAAGCCTAACTCTAACTCTTGCCCTAGCCTTATCCCTAGTTCTATCCCTATCATTTACCATAACCCTAAACCTAGCCCTAACCCTGGCCCTATCATTAGACCTCGCCCTAACCCTAGATCTAACCCTAACTCCAAGTCTTAACATAACTCTCAGCCTAAGCCTAACAAAAACACTAGCCCTGACCCTAACACTAATCATATAACGTAGGACTAGAACAAAAGTGAGCAATAGAGGCTGAGGATGACTCAAGCACTAGCTCATTCACCTGGCATGCATGGGGTGCTGGGTTTGATCCTCAGGAACAATAAAAATATAATTAAAAAAAGATGTTGTGTCCACCAAAAACTAAAAAAATATATAAAATATTAAAAATTCTCTCTCTCTTTCTCTCTCTCTCTCTCTTTCTAAAAAAAAACTGAGCTAAAACCTTAACATAAACCAAACCCTAACACTACACCTAACCCTAACCCTAGCCCTAATTCGAGTCCTAACCATAACCTGAAACTAACCCAGACCCCGAATCATATCTAACACTCACCTTAGGTCTAAACACCACCCTAAACTTAAACCGAACCCTAACAGTAACCGTAGCCTTAATTCGAGTCATAACCCTAACCTTAAAATTAACCCTGATGCTGATTCATATACTAACAGTTACCCTAGCTCTAAAGATCAACCTCACCTTAAACTGAACCCGAACAGTAATCCTAGCCCTTATTTGAGTCCTAACCCTAACCCTAAAACTAACACTGTCTCTGAATCATATCCTAATACTAACCTAGCTATAACTATCACCCTAACATTAAAACTAACCCTAACACTAGACCTACCCCTACTCCTACCTCTAATTGTAACCCTAGTTCTTACATTATCCATTGCCATAATATTAGCCCTAACCCTAACACAAAATTAGCCCTAATCTGAGCCCTCAATCTAGATTTAACCCTAACCCTAACCCTAACCCTAACTCTAGCCCTAACACTAGCTCTAAGCCTATCCCTTACCCAAAGCAAAACCCTAACCCTAATCGTAACACTAGACCTATCCCTAATCCTTAAGCTAACCAAAACCCTAACCCTATTAATAGTCATAACCCTACCCTCACTCTAGCTCTAACCCTATTCCAAATGCCAATGTTAACCCTGACCATTATTTTGACCCTAACACTAATCCTAGGTCTAAACCTTGCCCTAGCACTAGACCAAACCCTAACACTAGCCCTAGATGTAAAACAAATCCTAAATCTAGCATTAACTCTAGCCCTAGACCTAAACAAAAACCTATCCCTAGTTCTTAAAGTAACCCTTAACCTAACACAAACACTAACCCTATGCCTGGACCTAAACCTAATTCTAATTCTGGCTGTAACCCTAACTTTAACTCTAACCCAAACACTGACCCTGCTTTTAAGAGTAAACCTACCTCTAAACCTGACCTAACCAAAAATCTAAACCTAACACTAGACCTAGCCAAAATGCTAAGCCTAAAACCAGCCCTAATCATAACCCTAGCTCTTACATTACTCACAGCCCTAACCCTAGGCCTAAACCTAACACAAAATCTAGAACTAATTCTAGGCGTAAGCATAACCCTAACCCTAACCTAACACTTGATTAGTCCTAACCCTACATCAAACCTAACCCTTATCCTAAACATAAACCTACACCTATCCGTAACTATACCTCGAACACTAGCCCTAATCCTAAACTTAACCCTAGCCCTAACCTAGCTCTAAACCTACCCATTACCCTAAAACTAACCCTAAACCTATTGGTAACCCTAGGCCTAACCCTAACCCTAAACCTAACCAGAAAACTGACACTAAACCTTACCCTAAACCTCACACTCACCATAGACCTAACTCTAGCTCAAACCCTAACTCTTACCATAAACCTAAACATAACCATAGCCCTAACCCTAAACCTAACCCTAAATCTAACACTAATCATAACCCTTTGCCTACATCTAAACATATCCATTACTCTAACCCTAACCCTACCCCTAATGATGAAGCTAGCTCTATTCCAACTCTAACCCTAACCATACTCTAATCTTATCCCTAGACCTAACTCTAAACCTAATCCTTGCCCTATCTCTAACCCTAGCTCAAAACCTAATGCTTATGCTAAACATAAACTTAAAACTAAACCTAGTGCTAACCCTAACCCTAACCCTAACTCAAGACCTATTCCTAATCATAACCCTAGCCCTAAACTTAGCTCTAACCCTATCCATTATCCTAACCATGTCCATTACCCTAATGCTAACCCTAGGCCTTACACAAACCCTATCGCTAAACCTATCCCTACAATTACCATAAACCTAAACTGAACCCAAATAAAAACCTATCATTACCCTATCCTGACCCTAATGATTATTTGAGCCCTAACACTAAACCCTAACCTCAACCAAACTCTAACCTGATCCTGACCCTAATAATTCCCCTAGCTCTAAATCTGACCCTTAGCCCTAAACCTAACCCTTACACTAGACCTAGCCATAAACCTAATCATTAAACTGTTCTCTCCTCAACCATAACCCCACACTTGCCATTAGCCCTGGCCCTAATCCTAGCTCTAACCATAACAGAAACCCCAGCTCTTATCCTAGCCCTAAACCTAGATTAATCTTAACCCTAGCCCTAACCCTAGCTCTAACCCCAATACTAACTCTAGCCCTAATCTTAGCCTTATTTTCACCCTATCTTTAAACCTAACCCTAACGCTGTATCTAAGAATAAATCTAACTATCACACTAGCCCTATCACTAGCTCCAACTCTATCCCTTAATGTAACCCTAACCAGAGCCCTAAACTTAGTACTAACATTTTCACTATCCATAGCCCAAGCACTAAACTTAGATCATAATCTATTTCTAAAACTAACACTAATCCGAAGCCTAACCCTAACCCTAACACCAATCCTAAAGCTAGCCCTAATCCTATCCCTAGCCCTAAAACAAAATTGAGCTATAAGCTCTATCCCTAACCCTTAAACTAAACAAAACCCTAACCATACATCTACCTCTAACCCTAGACCTAATTTGAGTTTTAAGCTGAACTCTAAAACTAACCCTGACACTGACTCTGACACTAACACTAATCCTAGCTCTAAACATCACCCTAATCCTGACACTAACACTAACACTAAACCTAGCCCTAGTCTTAACCTTAAAATTAGCCCTAATCGTAACCCTTGTACTTACATTATCCATAATCCTAACCCTAACACTAATTTAACCCAAATCCTAGCCCTAATCCGAGCCCTAACCTGAGATTTAACCCTAACCCTAACCCTAACCCTAGACCTAATCATAAACACAACCCTAGCTCTAACCCTATACATTACCATAACATTAACCCTAACTCTAATGCTAACCCTAGACCTAAACCTAACCCTATCTCTAATCCTTTCCCTATCCATTTCCCTAAACCTAACATGAACCCTAATCCGAAGCCTATCATTACCCTAATCCTCACCTAATGCTAATTCAATCCCTAACTTTAAGCCTGAACCTATTCCAAGCCCTAAACTAGACCTTCTTCTTAATAATATCCCTAGCCGTAAACCTGACCCGAACCCTAAACCTAAATCTTACACTAGACATACACATAATCCCAACCCTAAAACTATCTTTAAACAAAATTCTAGACTTGAAATTAGCCATACTCCTAATCCTAGCCCTAACCCTAAAACAAATCCTAGCCCTCATCCTAGTCCTAAACCTAGCCTTAATCATAACCCTAATCCTAACCCTTATTCTAAATATCACCCTACCTATAAAACAAGCATAACACCATCACTTACCCTAAACTAAATCCTAAATCTAACCCTAATTTATGCATAACTGAATACTAATCATAGCCATAATCCTAGCCCTAATTTAGCCCTATCCCTAACCCTAACCCTAAGACTAGCTGTAAGACTAACAATAATTCTCACACTAGCCCTATCACTAGTTTTAATCCTAGCCCTTACCATAACCATAACCCTAGTGCTAACTCTTGCCCAATTCTTAGTCCTAGCCCTAAGCCTAAGCCTCACACTAACACTAAACCTAATCCTAACGCTAATCATAAAACAAGCCCTAACCCTTCCACTAGCAGTAAAACAAAAACAAGCAATAGCCCTTACCATAAGCCTAACCTAAACCAAACCCTAACACTACATCTAGACCTAACCATAGCCTTAATTTGAGTCCTAACCCTAACCTTAAAAGTATTCCTGACACTGACTCATATGCTAAACTCACCCTAGCTTGAAACACCATTCTAAATTTAAACCAAAACTTAACAGTAACCCTAGCCCTTATTTGAGTCCTAACCCTATCTCTGACCCTGACTCATATCCTAAAACTAACCCTAGGTCTAAATATCACCCTAAATTTAAACTTAACCCTAATACTAAAACTACACCTACCCCTAACCCTAACCCTAAAACTAACCATAATTGTAATCCTTGTTCTTATATTAGCGAATGCCCTAACCATAGTCCTAACCCTAACACAAAACTAGCCCTAATCCGAACCCTAAACCTACCTTTAACCTTAACCCTACCGTAAATCTAGCCCTAACCCTACCTCTAAACCTATCCCTTACCCTAAGTGAAACCCTAACCCTAATGGTAAACCTAGACCTATCCTTAATCCTTAGGCTAACCAAAATAATAAACCCTATTAATAGTCCTGACCCTAGCCCTCATTCTAGCTCTCATCCTATCCCAAACCCGTTAGCTATCCCTGACCCTTAATCTGACCCTAACAAAAACCCTAGGTCTAAAACTGACCCTAAACATAGAGCAAACCCTAACACTGGCCATACCGCTAACTTATACCTAAAACTAATCCAAACCCTTAATCTAAGACTAACTCTAACTCTCATGCCATCCCTATCCCTAGTTCTAAGCCTATCCATTACCAAAACACTTACCCTAGCCCTAACCCTTGCCCTATCCTTAGTCCTAGCCCTAACCAAGATCTAACCCTAACTCGAAATCTAACCCTAAGCCTAAGCCTAAGCCTAAGCCAAACACTAAAACTAGCCCTAATCCTAACCCTAGCAGTAAAACAAACTGAGCAATAGCCCTAACCATAAACCTTAACTTCAAACAAAGCTTAACACTACACGTAGACATAACCATAGTCTTAATTTGAGTCCTAAACCTAACCTTAAATCTAACCCTGACTCTGACTCATATCCTAACGCTCACTCTAGCTCTAAACACCCTCCTAACCTTAAACTGAAACCTAAAAGTAAACCTATTACTAATTGGAGTCCTAACCCTAACCCTGACCCTGACTCATATCCTAACACTAATCCTAGCTCTAAATATCATCCTAACCTTAAACCTAACCCTAACACTAGACCTGCCCCTAACCCTAACCCTAAAACTAACCCTCATTGTAACCAGAGTTCTTACATTAGCCATTGCCCTATCATTAACCCTGACCCTAACACAAAAACTAGCCCTAATCCGAGCCGTAAACCTAGATTTAACCCTAACCCTAACTCTAGCCCTAACCCTAGCTCTAAGGCTGTCACTTACCCTATGAATAACCCTAAAACTAATGGTAGCCCTAGACTTATGCCTAATCCTTAGGCTAACCAAAATCCTAACCTTATTATTAGTCCTGACCCTAGCCCTCATTCTAGCTGTAATCCTATCCCAAACCTGAAGGCTAACCCTGACCCTTATCCTGACCCTAACACAAACCCTAGTTCTAAACCTGACCATAACACTAGACTAAAACCTAACACTAGCCCTGGACCTAATCCTAATCTTAAATCTAGTCTTATATCTAGCTTTAGACCTAAACAAAAAACCTAGTTATAAGCCTAACAATAACCATTATCCAAAAACAAACACTAACCATACACCTAGACCTAAACTTACTTCTAATTCTGGCTGTAACCCTAACTCAAAATCTAACCCAAACACTGACTCTGCCTTTAACAGTAAGCCTACTTCTAAACCTGACCCTAACTGAAATTCTAAACCTAATCTTGGCATAACCCTAACCCTAAAATTATCCCTAATCATAATCCTAGCTCTTACATTACCCACAGCTTTAACCCTAGGCCTAAACCTAACAAAAAATTTAGAGCTAATCCTAGGTCTTAACCTAGCCCTAAGCATAACCCTAACCCTAACCATAGTCCTTACCGATACCTAACCCTCGCCTTATCCATAACCCTAGCTCAAAACCTAACCTTTACTATAAACATACACCTAGAAATATCCCTGAATCTAACCCTAGACCTAGTCCTAATCCTAACCGTAACCATAGCCCTAACCCTAGCTCTAAACCTACCCATTACCCTAACCCTAACCCTAACCCTAATTGTAAACCTAGCCTTAACCCTGACCATAATCCTAACCCTAAACAGAAAACTAACCCTAGACCTAACACTAAACTAATACTCGCTATACTCCTAACTATAGATCAAACCTGAACCCTTACCATAAACCTATACATAACCCTAGACCTAACCCTAACCCTAAACTTAAATCTAGCCCTGTCCCTAACCCTAAACATATATCTAACTGTATTTATTACACGAACCCTAACACTAAACTTAATTATTACCATTCCCCTAACCCTAACCCCAATAAAATTAATTATTACCATTCCCCTAACCCTAACCCTAACCCTAAATCTACCGTAATTCTATCCCTAAACATAACCCTGAACCTAACCCTTGTTCTAACACTAATCATAGCTCAGAACCTAACTGTTACACTAAACATAAAACTAACTCTAACCCTAGTTCTAACCCACACCCTAACACTAACTAAAGACCTAATCCTAACCATAAGTGTAGCTATAAACTTAGCTCTAACTGTATGCATTACCCTAATCATAACCCATACCCTAATGCTAATTCTAGGCCTAACCCTTTCTAAAGACCTAATCCTAACCATAACAATAGCCCTAAACTTAACTCTAACTGTATCCATTGCCGTAAACATAACCCTTTCCCTAATGCTAACCCTAGGCCTAACCCTACACCTATCACTAACTCCAATCCTCTAAATTACCCTAAACCTAACCTGAAACCTAAATCTAACCCTATCATTACCCTAAACGTAAACCTAATGCTAATTTGATCCCTAAACCTAAACTCAAACCTAAAAGAAATCCTAACCATGACCCTGACCCTATACCTCTAACCTGACCCTTACCCTAAACCTAATCCCTACATTGGACCTAGCCAAAACCCTAAAATTATCCATAAACATAACCCTAGACCTGACATTAACCCTAGATATAATCCTACCCCTAACCTGAACACAAACCCTAGCCCATATAAGCACTAAACATAGCCTTAATCATAACCCTATCCTTAAAGTTAGGCCTAACTTAAAACCAACACTATCCCTAATCTTAGACCTAACTTAGCCCTATCCCTAACCCTAACCCTAACCCTAGCCCGAAAACTAAGTATAACTCTCTCCCTAGCCCTAAAACTATTTCTAACTCTATCCCTTATTGGAATTCTAAACCTAGCTCTAATCCTAGGCCTAACCCTAGCCTATTCCTTAGTCCTAGCACTAACCTTGAATCTAACCTTAACTCTAAATCTAACTCTAATGCAAAGCCGAAGCCTAACCCTAACACTAACCCTAACCCTAATGCTACTCCTAAAACTAGCCCTAACTCTAGGCCTAGCCATAATACAAAACCGAGCCATATTCCTAACCCTAACACTTAATCTAAACCAAACCCTAACCCTACACCTACCACTAACCCTAGCCTATTTCTAGCTTTAAGCAAAACCCTAAAACAAGTCCTAACCCTCATTCTGTTGCTAACACTAACCCTAGCTTTAAAAATCACCCTAAAACATAACCATAAACATAACACTAGACCTAGACCTAATTCTAACCCTAACCCTAAAATTAGCCCTAATTGTAACCCTAGTACTTACATTAGCCATAACCCTAACCCTAGCCCTAACTTAACCCAAAACCTAGCCTAATCTGAGCCCTAAACCAGCTTTAACCCTAACCCTAAACTTAACCCTAAATCTAGCACCAAGAATAACAATAACCTTAGCTTTAACCCTAGCTCTAACCCTATCCATTACCCTAACCATAATCCTAATGCTAATACTAACCCTAGGATTAAACCTTACCATATCCCTAATCCTAACACTATCCATTACCCTAAACCTAACTTGAAACCTAAACCTAACTATATCATTACCCTAACCCTAAAACTATGCTAATTTGAGCTCTAAATTTAAACATTAACCCATCCCAAACACTAATCACGACCCTGAACCAAACAATACCCTTAGCACTAATCGTGACCCTAACCCTAAACCTAACCCTTACACTACATCTAAACTAACCCTAAACTACCTTTAACTGTAAAGCTGAACCTGAAATTAGCCCTAGCCCTAATCTTAGCCCAAAACCTAGCCTTAATCCTAACCCAAACCGTAACCCTAATTCTAACCCTCGCCGTAGCCCTAAACCTAGCTATAACCCCATCCCTTACCCTAAACCTAACAATAACCCTAAACTTAACCATAATGTTAAACCTAACCATAACCCTTGCCCTAACCCTAAGCCTAACCCTAACACTAAGCCTAGCATTAACCCTAATTTAGTCCTATCCTAACCCTAAACTTAGCCTTAGACGAACTCTAATTATTGCCCTAGCCCTAGCCCTAGGTCTATCCTTAGCCCTAGCCCAACCCTGGATCTAAACCTAACTCTAAATTTAAACCTAACTCTGAATTTAAACATAACCGTAATCCTAAACCAAACCCCAACACTAGCCCTAACAATAATGCTAATCCTAAAACTTCCTTTACCCCTAGCCCTAGCCTTAAAACAAAACCAAGCCATATCCCTAACACTAACCCTTAACCTAAACCAAACCATAAACCTACACCTAGCCCTAACCCTAACTCAAAAAATAATCCTGACCCTGACAATGATCCTAACACTAAACCCAGCTCTAAACATCACCCTAATGTTAAATTAACCCTAACACCAGGCCTAAGCTTAATCCTAACCATAAAACTAGCCCTAATCATAACCCTAGTTCGTACATTAGTCGTTGTCATAACCCTAGCCCTAACCCTAACACAAATCCTAAACCTAATTCTAGTCCTAACCCTAGCTTAAACCCTAATCTTAACCCTAACTAGCCATAACCCTAACCCTAACCTGCGCCCTATCCCTAGCTCTAATCTTATCCCTTACCCTAAGACTACCGTAAAACAAATGCTAACCCTAGTCCTAACCCTAATCCTTAACCTAACTTAAACACTAACAGTATTACTAGTCCTAACCCTAGCCCTCATTCTAGTTCTAACCCTAACCTTGACCCTTATTCTGATCCTAACAATAACCCTAGGTCTAACCTGACCCTAACCCTAAACCAAACCCTAACACTAGCCCTACCAGTAAGCCTATTCCTATACCTGACCATAACACTAAATCTAGACCCAAAACTAATCCTAAATATAGCTATAATTCTAGCCCTAGACCTAAATGAAACCCTAGCTCTAGCCCTAACCAATAACCGTTATCCTAAACTAAACACTTACCCTACCCATAGACCTAACACTAGTCCTAATTCTGGCTCTAACCCTAACCATAATCCTATCCGGAACACTGACCCTGACCCTAACATTAACCTAACTCTAAACCTGACCCTAACCCAAAACCTAGTCCTAATACTAAACCTAGCCATAACCCTAACCCTAATACTAGCCCTAAACATAACCCTAGCCCTAACCCTATTTTAACCCTAATCTTAAACCTAACAGTAGCCCTAACCCTAACCATAGTCCTAACCCTAGCCCTAAACCTAACACAAATCCGAGCCATAATCCTAGGTCTAAACATAGCCCTAAGCATAACCCAAACCCTAACCCTTGCCCTAACACTAACACTTGCTTTAGAACTAACCCTAGCTCAAAGCCAAACCCTTACCCTAAATATTACTCTAGCCATATCCTAAACTATGACTCTAACCCTATCTCTTATCCTAACCTTAATCCTAGCTCAAACTTTAGTTCTAACCCTGTCAATTACCCTAACCCTAACCCTAACCCTAATTATAACCCTATCCCTAACACTAAACCTAACCCTAAACATAAACATATCCCAAGACCTAACCATAAACCTAAACCTCACCATAGCACTAATCCTAGTTGAAACATTAAGCCTTACACTAAGTCTAATCCTAAGACTAGCCCTAAAACATGACCTAACCCTAATCATAACCCAAACCCTTAATCTAACATTTTCCATTACCATAAAACTAACCCTAACTGTAATGAAAATGCTAGCCATAACCCAAACCCTAAACCAAACCCTAAACATAAACATATCCCTGGACCTGAACATAAACCTAACCCTCGCCCTAGAAATTACCCTAACTCAAACACTAAACTTTACCCTAACCTAATCATAACCCTAGCCCTAAACCTAACACTGTAAACCAAACCCTAGCCCTATCCCTAAACCTAACTCTAATGTTAGACAGAATTCAAACCATAAATTAGCCCTAACCCTAGCTCTAAATCTATCCATTACACTAAACATAACCCTAACCAAATGCTAACCTTAACCCTATTGCTAAACCTAACCCATCCATTACCCTACACCTTAACTGAAACCTAAACCTAACCCTATCCATTACCCTAACCCTAAGCTTAAACCTAACACTAATTCAAGCCCTAAATCTAATCTTTGACCTAAACCAAATGCTAACAGTGACCCTCACCCTAATAATACCCCTAACTCTAAACCCTAAACATAGCTCTGACACTAGACCTAGCAATAACCTAACCCTAAAACTATCCTTAATCATAATTTGACTTGACATTAGTCCTAGCCTAGTCCTATGCCTGAACCTAAAAGAAACCCTAGCCCTAAACCTAGCCTTAATCCTACCCTAAACACTAACCCTAGCCGTAATTCTAATTCTTACCCTCACACTAGCCCTAAAGCTAGCTATAACCCCACCCATTCCCCTAAACTTAATCCTAACCCCAATGCTAATCCTAAACCTAGCCCTAACCCTAGGCCTATCCCTAACACTAACCTTAGCCCTAATCCTAACCCTATTTTAGCTTTAAATCCAACCCTAACCCTAAGCCTAATTCTAAATCTATATCTAACTCTTGACCAAGCCATTTCCCTACTTCTAACCATATTCCTTACTGTAACACTAACCCTAGCTCCACCCTAACCCTGGATCTAACCCTAACTCTAAATCTAACCCTAACCCTAAGCCTACACCTCACCCTAACACTAGCCCTAACCCTAATGCTAATTCAAAATCTATCCTAACCCTAGCCTTAGCCCTAAAACAAAACCGAGCCATAGCTTTAAACCTAACCCTAACCCATAGTAGTCAAGATGAAGTGAAACCTTAAAACATAAACTGTTCCTGACAGCGAACCTTGAACTGAGAAGGCCCAACCTGGGAAACATGGTAATGCTTGGTAAAAAATGAATCCTGAACGGAATCAAAGAAATTTGAACAAAACTAACTCTAAACCAAACATTAGTTCTAACCCTAGCCCTAACACTAATCCTAAAACTAAGCCTTTCCTGTTTATAGAGCTTGATCACAAAAGTCCCAAACTTGGGGTGCCTAGTAGGGCAAGGTAACAGATGAATCCTGCCCAGTATCAAAAATTCTGACCAATAATTGGGGAAGGTGTTTCAATACATGCCTATTTCTCCTGTTTTCTCCTAAAGTGCTCTTGGATAAATTGTTTTTTCATGCTTCAGCTTAAGGTACTTTCATCAGGAACAAACCAGAGCATGCCCACAGTGAAGTGATTGAGTGTGTGAAGTTTTGTGCAGCTAGCACAAACCCTGTTTGATTTCCAGCTCCATTTCCATTCACACCTATAGGCCATAATGTAGTGAAAACTGAAACTTCAAACTGTTCCTGACACTGAACCATTGAACGTTGAAGGCCCAAACTTGGGAAGCCTACTAACTTTAGTAAAACATGAATCTGTACAGTATCAAAGTAATCAGACCAAAAAAAAAAAAAAAATCAAAACTCTTTCAGTACATGTGTATTTTGCTTCCTCTTAAAGCACTCAGAGATAAAGCTGTTTCTTTCTACTTCAGCTTAGGGATAGTTCACAGGAAACAAACCAGAGAATGTTCACTGAGAACTGATTGAAGGTGTGAAGTTTCAAGCAGCTAGCACAAAGCCTGTTTGATTTCCAGCTTCACATCCATTCACCCCTATAGGGCAAAAAGAAGAGAAACATGAAAATTGAAACTGTTCCTGAGAGAAAACCCTTTTATGTAGGAGGCCCAAACATTTGGAGTATAGTCAAAATAGGAAAAAGGTGAATCCTGCCCAGTATCTACAAATTTATAAAAAACTAACTCTAACCCTAACACCTGGTCTAAACCTAGTCCTAACACTAAGTCTAACCCTAAACCTAATCTGCTTAGAGAAAATTTGATCATAGAAGTTTCAAAATGGGGAGTCTAGTGGTGCAAGCTTACAGATGAAACATTGGCAGTTTCAAAGAAATATGACAAAATAATTGGAGGAGCTATTTCATTACATGCATATTTTTCTGTTTTCTCCTAAAGTGTTCTCAGATAAATTTGTATTGCATGTTTCAGCTTATTACAAATTTCACAAGGAACAAACCAGAGAGTGCCCACGGAGAACTGATTGAGTGTGCGAAGTTTCAAGCAGTTAGCACCAACCTTGTTTGATTTTCAGCTCCATGTCCATTTACCCATGTAGGTCAAAGTGAAGTGAATATGTAAAATACAAATTGTTCCTGTCAGCAAAGAATTGAACCGAGAAGGCCAAAATCTGGGGAACATTGTAAGGCTTGGAAAAAAATGTATCCTGCCCAGTATCAAAGAAATTTGAACAAGACAAACTCTAACCCTAAAATTAGAACTAACTCTAACCTAACCTGTTTAGAGAACCTTTGATCATAGAAGTCTCCAAGATGATGAGCCTGGTGGGGAAAGCTAATAGATAAATCTTGCCCAGTATCAAAGAAATCTGACCAAATGATTGGGGGGGGTAGTTCAGTACACGCATATTTTCCTGTTGTCTCCTAAAATGTCCTCGCATAATGTTGTTTTTGCATGCTTCATCTTTAGGATACATTCACAAGGATAAAACCAGAGTGACCTCACAGAGAACTGATTGAGTGTGTGAAGTTTCAAGCAGCTAGCAAAAACCCTTTTTGATTTCCAGCTCCATTTCCATTTACCCATATAGGTCAAAATGAAGTGAAACCTTAAAATAATAACTGAAATACTACAGAAAACCAGTGAACCCAGAAGGCCCAAACCTAAGGCTGGGTAATAGATAAATCCTGCCTAGTGTCAAACAAATTTGAACAAAACTACTGTAAACCTAACACTAGATCTATCCTTAATCCTAACCCCACAGCTCACCCTAGCCTGTTTAGAGAACCTTTGATCATAGAAGTCCCAAACGAAGGGAGCCTAGTGGGGCAAGCTAACAGATGAATCCTGCACAATATCAAAGAAATATGAGCAAATAATTGGTTGAAGTGTTTCAGTACATGCATATTTCTTGATTTCACCAAAAGTGCTCTGGGATAAAGTTGCTTTGCATGTTTCAGCTGAGGGCAAATTTCACAAGGAACAAACCAGAGAGTTCCCACAGAGAACTGATTGAGTGTGTGCAGTTTCAAGCAGCTAGCACCAACCCTGTTTGATTTTGTGCTCCATTTCTCTTCAACAAAATAGTTCAAAATAAAGTGAAACCTTAAAATACAAAGTGTTCCTGACAGCAAACAATTGAACCGAGAAGGCCCAAACCAGGGAACATTGTGAGGCTAGGTAAAAGATGAATCCTGCCCAGTATCAAAGATACATGAACAAAACTGACTCTAACCCTAAGACTAGGTTTAAATCTAGCCCTTACCCTAACCATAAACCTAACCCTAACCTGTTTAGAGAATCTTTTATCATAGAAGTCCCAAGTTAAGGGAGCCTAGTGGGGCAAGCTAACAGATGAATCTTGTGCAGTATCAAAGAAATCTGATCAAATAATTTGGGGAGGTAGTTCATTCCATGTATATTTCCCTGTTGTCTCCAACAGTACTTTCAGATACAGATGTTTTTGCATGCTTCAGCTTTGGGAAACATTCACAGGAAAGAAATCAGAGTAGCCACATAGAACTGATTCAGTGTGTACAGTTTTAAGCAGAGAGCACCAAACCTGTTTGATTTTCAAGTTCCGTTTCCATTTACCCGTATAGGTCAAAATGAAGGAAACCTTAAAATACAAACTGTTCCTGACAGCAAACCATTAAAGGGATAAGGCCCAAACCTGGGGAAAATAGTAAGGCTAGGGAAAAGATTAATTATGCCAAGGATCAAATGAATTTGAATAAAACTCACTCTAATTCTAACACTAGCTCTAACCCAACCCTAACCTAACTCTAGCTGTTTAGAGTACTTATGATCATAGAAGTCCCAAACTTGGGGAGCCTAGTGGTGCAACTTAAGAGATGAATCTTGTGCAGTATCAAATAAATTTGATGAAAAACTGGGGGAGGTATTTCATATTTGTTCATATGAAGTACATTCATATTTCCCTGTTTTTTCTAACACTGCTCATGGATAAATTGTTTTTCATGCTTCAACTTAAGGTACTTTCACAAAGAAAAAGCAAAGAATGTCCATAGAGAGCTGATTGAGTATATGAAGTTTTATGCAGCTAGCAACACCCCTGTTTGATTTCTAGCTCCATTGCATTCACACCTATAGGCCATAATGAAGTGAAACCTAAAAATTCAAACTGTTCCTGACACTGAACCATTGCATCTTGAAGGCCCAAACTTGGGAAGCCTACTAAGGCTAGGTCAAGGATGAATCCTGTACAGTATCAAATTAATTCAACCAAAAATAATTTGAAGCTCTTTCAGTACATGGTTATTCTGCTTGCTCCTAAAGCACTCTGAGATAAAGCTATTACTTTCTACTTCATCTTTTGGCTACTTCCATGGCAAACAACAGAGTATACTCACTGAAAATCGATTGAGTGTGTGAAGTTTCAAGCAGCTAGCCCAAACACTTTTTGATTAACAGCTTTATCTCCATTCACACCTATAGGGCAAAAAGAAGAGCAACATGAAAATTGAAACTGTTCCTGAAGGCAAACCCTTTATGTAGGAGGCCCAAACATTTGGTGTATAGTCAAAATTGAAAAAGATGAATCCTGCACAGTATCATAGAAATTTGAAAACAAAACTAACTCTTACCTTAACACTAGGTCTAATGCTAGTCCTCGCACTAACCCTAACACTAACCTTAAGATGTTTAGAGTTCCTTTTATCCTAGAAGTCCCACAATTGGGAAGCCAAGTTGGGTAGGCTAATGGATGAATCTTTCACAATATCAAAGAAATCTGACCAAATAATTGGAGAGGTAGTTCAGTACATGCATATTTTCCTTTTTTTTATCCTAAAGTGCTCTCACATAAGGTTGTTTTGCATTCTTCAACTTAGGGCTACTTTTAGAAGTAATAAACCAGAGAATGCCCATAGAAAACTGATTGAGTGTGTGAGATTTGAAGTAACTAGCACCCACCCTGTTGGATTTCCAGCTCCATTAACATTTACACGCATAGGTCAAAATGAAATGAAAACTAAAATACAAACTGTTCAGGAGAGCAAACCCTTGGATCAAGAGGACCAATCCTAGTGAATATAGTAATGCTAGGTAAAAGTTAAATTATGTCCAGTATCAAAGAAATTTGAACAAAACTATATCTAACAAAATAGTAGCTGTAATCCTAGCCCTAACCTAATACTAAATCTAACCTAACCTGTTTAGAAAACCATTGATCATATTAGTCCCCAAATAAAGGAACCCAGTGGGGCAAGCTAACAGGTGAATCCTGTGCAGTATCAAGGAAATCTGACCAAATAATTGGGGGAGGTATTTCATTAAGTGCATATTTCCCTGTTTTCTCCTAATGTGCTCTTGGATAAATTATTTTTTCATGATTCAGTTTAAGGTATTTTCACAAAGAACAACCAGAGAGTGCTCACAGAGAGCTGATTGAGTTTGCGAAGTTTCAAGCAGTTAGTAGTAACTCTGTTTGATTTCCAGCTCCATTTTCATTCACGTCTATAGGCCATAATAAAGTGAACCCTAAAAATTCAAACTGTTCCTCACAGTTAACTGGCAAACCTTTAAAACCCCAAACTCGGGGATTCTACTAAGACTAGGAAAAGGATGAATCCTGTACAATATCAAAGTAATCCATGCAAAAAAATATTGAAGCTTGCTCCTAAAGTGCTCACAGATAAAGCTGTTTCTTTCTAATTAAGCTTTGGGCTACTACCACAAGAAAAAAATGAGAGAATGTTCACTGAGATCTGATTGAGTGTGTGAATTTTCAAGCAGCTAGCACAAACCCTGTTTGAGTTCAGCTCTATTTCCATTCACCCCTATAGGGCAAAATGAAGTGAAACATGAAAATTAATACTGCTCCTGAGATCAAACCCTTTTACCTAGGAGGCCCAAACATGGGGAGCATACTAAGGATAGGGTAAAGATAAATCCTGTCCAGTATCCAAAAAGTTGAAAAAAACTAATCCTAACCCTAACACTAGTTCTAACACTTGCCTTAACTCTAACCTAACCCTAAGCCTAACCTGCTAAGAGATTCTTTGATCATAAAAGTTTTAAACTCGGGGAGACTAGTGGGCCAAGCTTACAGATGAATCCTGCACAGTATCAAAGAAATCTGACCAAATAATTGGGGGAGGTATTTCAGTATATGCATTTTGCCCTGTTTTCTCCTAAAGTGCTCTTGAATAAAGTTGTTTTGCATGCTTCAGCTTATGGCTACATTTACAAGGAAGAAACCAGAGAGTGCCCACAGACAACTGATTGAATATGTGAAATTTCAACCAGATAGCACTGACCTTCTGATTTCTAGCTCCATTTTCATTTATCCATATAGTTCAAAATGAAGTGAGACATTAAAAACAAACTATTCCCAACAGTGAACCATTGAACCGAGAAGGCCCAAAACTGGGGCACATAGAAGGCTAGGTAAAAGATAAATCTTCCCAGTATCAAAGAAATTTCAAGAAAAGAAACTCTAACCCTAACACTATCTCTAAAGCTAGCCCTAACCCTAACCATAACACTAACACTTACCTATTTAGAGAACCATTGAAATTAGAAGTGCAAACTTTGGGGAGCCTAGTGGAACAAGCTGAAAGATGAATAATGTGCAGTATCAAAGAAATCTGATCAATTTGTTGGGAGACTTATTGAAGTACATACATGTTTCTCTGTTTTCTCCTTAAGGGCTCTCAGACACATTTTTTTTTGCATGCTTCATTTTTGCTCTACCTCCAAAAGAAAGAAACCAGAGTGCCCACTGAGAACTGATTGTGCAAAGTTTCAAGCACATACTGCCCACCCTGTTTGATTTCCAGCTCAATTTTCATTCACATCAATAAGTCACAATGAAGGGAAACCTTAAAATACAAACTGTTCCTGACTGAAAACCATTGATCTGAGAAGTGCCAAACCTGTGGAGCATAGTAAGGCTAAGTAAAAGGTGAATCCTGCCAAGTATCATATAAATTTGAAGAAAACTAGGGCCACATGGGTGCTCTCAGCTCAGATGGAAGGCTCGGCTGTGCAGTTTCTCTGGGCACTGCCAGCAGTCTCAGCCGCATGGGCACTCTCTGTGCAGAGGGAAGGCAGCAAAGAACACAGAGGCTTAGCTTGAGAGTCAACAGACGGAGCTCTGGACACAGCAGAAAGTCACTCCAGAACCACCCACACCACCAAACACCACACATAAGTAATAGATGGAATCCATCTTGCAAAACCTTACTTGCTATCAGTGGGCGTGGCTACCAGTTTGGTTCTGCAGCTTATCAGGTAACCAGTTTCCCACTCCCCTACCTCCAGCTGTGTTAACTCAAGATTTTTCTCACAGGCTTTTTTGGGGGGGTGTAGCTATCAATGTGGAACAGCAACTGTACAGGCACCTGGTTTCCAATTCAGAGACTAAGAGTAGGAAGGCTCCAGGTAGTAGCTCAAGCCCTCTCATCCTGGGTACCTCCACCACCCTGAGCACAGAGACTCAAGCTAGGAATAGACAACTCCACCTACTTCAAGAAAAGAAAACAGAGTTCTGAGAGACTTTTTTTTTCTTAGTTTTATTTTCTTTCTCTTCTTATCCATTCTCCTCTACCCTTCCCCTCTCGTCCTCACAACTTCAACATATGTGAAACTAAGAACTTTCCATGAAATTGGACTTTAAGAACTGAATCACTAGAATAGTATAATATAGAGGAATTGCATAGGCCCCACCTCATCACCGCTTTATTTGCACTTATTTTCTTTCTCTCTCTATCTACTTGTTATTTTTGTTCTTTTATTTTATTTATTTTGTTATTTTTGTTCTTTCTCCCTCTATCTCACTTTCAGCTGCCTAACTTTTACTATTTATACATAGGGTAATTTTATGAATACAGATAAGGAGTTTGAATTTATGCCTTCTTCCATAAATTCCCCCTATCATTAGAGTTCTCCTTCAAAGTTGCTAAGTTAGATTAATCACATACCCTCATTAATTTCCCCCTTAACATAGCATCCTACCCATGACCCTCAGTTTTCTATACACCACCAGAAATGATATGCCTTTTATGAAACTAATGACTATATTCTAAATAATAATAGAAGCTAACATCTGTAGACACAGAGTCTTAATATAAATGTATTTATAATGGTTAGGTTTAGTCTTCGGGTTAGGATTAGGTTTTGAGTTAGGTTTTGATCTATGGTTATGGCTAGGGCTAAGGAAAGGGCATGGGTTAGGAATAGGGTTTGGGTTAGGTTTGGGATTATGGTAAGGGATAGGGTTAGAACTAGTGATAGGGATCATATGAGAGTTAGAGTTAGTCTTAGGGCTATGGTTAAGGTTAGGTTTAGGGTTAGGGATAGGGCTAAAGTAGGGCTCATGTTAGTGTTACGTTAAGGCCTTGCATTAGGTTTAAAGTTAGGATTACGTTTAGGGTATGGTATTGGGTTATAGCTAGGTTGAGGGCTAGGGCAAGGGTTAGTACTAGGGTTAGGGTTAGGGTTAGGTTTAGGGTTATGATTAAAGCTGGGTTTAGGGCTAGCATGAGGGCTAATGTTTGTGTTAGGTTTAGGGCTAGTATTAGGGCTAGGGCTAATGTCAGGTCTAGGGTTCTATTTAGGGATAGATTTAGTGTTAGTTTATGACTTGGTCCAGTGTAGTGGTTAGGTTTATACTAAGGGTCAGTTTTATAGCTAGGGTTATTATTAGGGTCAGGATCAAGGTGAGGGTTTGGGTTAAGTTAGGGTTTAGGTTTAGAGTTTGAATTATCATTAGGTTTAGTGTTAGGTAATGAAAGGGTTAGATTTAGGGATTAGGTGTGGTTTAGTGTAATGGAGAGGGTTAGGTTAGTCCTAGGGTTAGCATAAGGGCTATCATTAGTGCAATGGATAGGGTTAGACCTAAGATTAGGGGTAGGGTTATGTAAAGGATTAGGGGTTTTGTTTGGGTTAGGATTAGGGTTTAGGTTTGGTTTAGTGTAATGGATAGGTTTAGGGTTAGGCCTAAGGTTAGCATAATGGTTTATCATTAGGGTAATGGATAGGGTTAGACCTAAGATTAGGGGTAGAGTTATGTATAGGATTAGGGCTTTTGTTTGGGTTAGGGTTAGATTTACGTTTAGAGTTAAAGCTAGGTTTAGAGGCTGGAAATGTGCCTCTAGAAGTAGCATGCTCTCATGGCATGGGAAGGACACTGTGTTCAATCCTCAGCACCATATACCAATAAAATAAAGATGTTGTGTCCACCGAAAACTAAAAAATAAATATTAAAAAAGAACTAGGTTTAGGACTCGTATTAAGGCTAGGATTTGGGTAAGGTTAGGGCTAGGATTAAGGCTATGGCTAATGTACAAAGTAGTGCTATGATTAGAGCTAGTGATAGGGTCAGGGTTAGGGCTACATCTAGTGTTAGGGTTAAGTTTATGGTTACAATGATGCTTAGAGCTAGGTTTAATATTAGGGTCAGAGTCCAGAGTCCAAATTAGTTTTCAGGTTAGGGTTAGGACTAGAATTAGAGATAGGATTAGGGCTAGGTGTAGAGTTAGGGTTTGGTTTAGGCTAAGTGTTAGGGTTAGTGTTATGATTCGGTTTTGTTTTATGGCTAGGGGTAGAGTTAGTGCTAGTTTTAGGATTAATGTTAGAATTACGGCTAGTGTTAGTGTGAGGTTTAGGTTTAGGTTTAGGGTTAGTCTTAGAGTTAGGTTTAGATTTGGCTTTGAGCTAGGGGTAAGGATAGGGCTAGGATTTGGGCTAAGTTTAGGGCTAGGTATAGGGTAATGGTAAGGGATAGGTTTAGAACTAGGTATAAGGCTAAGGCGAGATTCTGAGTTAGTCTTAGGGCGAGGGTTAGGGTTGGGTTAGGGATAGGGCTAAATTAGGGCTGGGATTAGGACTAGGGTTAGTGTTAGGGGTAGGCCTAGGTTTGGGGCTAGGGTTAGTGTTAGTGTTAGGGTTAGGGTTAGGTTTAGGTTAAGCGATGGGATTATAGCTACTTTTAGGACTAGGGTGAGGATTAGATTTAGGGTTATGGTTAGGGATAGGTTTATGATTAAGGTGAGGTTTATGGCTAGAATGTGGGCTAAGGTGTGTGTTAGGATTAAGACTACGATTATAGTTAGGGCTAAGTAAGGCCTAGGGTTACAGTTAGGGAGAGTTTTAGGGTTAGATTTATAACTAGGTCTATTGTAAAAGGCAGGTTTCTTGTTAGGCTCAGGTTTAGAGCTATGGGTATTATTAGGGTAGGGTCAGAGTTAGAGTTTTTATTAGATTAAGGTTTAGGTTTAAGGCTTGAGTTATCATTATGGTTAGGGATAGGTTAATGATAGTTTTAGGTTTAGAGTACAGGTTAGGTGTAGGGTAATGGATAGGTTTTGGGTTAAGGATAGGATTAGGGTTCAGCCTAGGGTTAGCAGAAGCTTTGGGGTTATCATTAGGGTAATGGATAGGGTAAGAGCTAGTGATAGGGGTAGTGTTATGCTAAGGATTAGGTCTAGGGTTAGGCCTAGGTTTAGGGTTAGGGATAAGTTTAGGGTTATGGTTAGCTTTAGGGTTAAAGCTAAAGTAGGGCTTGGGTTAGGGCTAGGTTTTGCAGTAGTTTAGGGCTATGGCAAATGTGAGAACTTTGTTATGATTAGGGCTCGTTTTAGGGTTAATGTTAGACCTAAGTATAGTTTTAGGGTTAGGTTTAGGGTTAGGGTGATGTTTAGAGCTAGGGTTAGTGTTAGTGTCAGGGTCAGTGTTCAGTTTTGTGTTATGGTTAATGTGAAAGCCAGAATTAGGATCAAGGTTAAGATTAGGGGAAAGGGTAGTTTTTGGCTTTAGGCTAAGTGTTATTATTAGGGCTAGGGCTAGGTTTTTCTTTAGTTCTACGGATAGAGTTATGGATAGTTTAGGATTAGCTTTAGGTCTAGGGCTAGTGTTAGGGTTAGGTTTAGGTATAAATTTACCAGCAGGGCTAGTGTTAATGTTCGGTTTAGGGTTGGGTTCAGGTTTAGACCTATGATTAGTGCTAGGGTCAGAATAAGGGTCAGGGTTAGGGTTAGGGTTTGTTTTATGGTTAGAGCTAGAATGAGTACTAGGATTAGGGTTTGGGTTAGGTTAAAGATTAGGTCTAACCTAATCCTAATCCTAATCCTTAACATAATCCAAACCCTAAACCTACTAATAGGTAACCTAATAACCCTATTAGTAGGGTTAGGGTTTGGGTTAGGTTAAGGTTTAGGATTATGATTAGGATTAGGATTAGCATTAGGTTTAGGATTTGGCATAGGGTAAGGGATAGGGTTAGATCTAGGATTAGGGCGAGGGTTGGTGTTAAAGCTAGGTTTAGTGCTTGAATCAGGGTTAGTTTTTGTGTTAGGGTTAAGTCTAGGGTTAGAGCAATGGCTAAAGTAAGAACTGTAGTTTTTAGGGTTAGTTTCAGTGTTGTCATTAGGGGTTAAACCTCTAGTGTTAGGATTAGGTTTAAGGTTAGGGTGAAATTTAGAGCTGTGTTAGTGTTGGGTTAATAGTCAAGGTCAGGTTTACTTTTAGGATTAGGGTTAGGATTCAAATTAAGTCTAAGGTTACTGTAAGGGTTCAGTTTAGGGTTAGGGTGGTGTTCAGAGCTAGGGTGAGTGTTAAGGTTTAATGTTAGGGCTTGAATTAGTGTTATGGTTAGTGTTAGGGTAATGATAGGGTGAGGTTTAGGGTTTAGGTGTGGTTTAAAATAATGCATAGGTTTAGGATTAGTGATAGCTTTAGGTTTAGGCCTAGGGTATGGTTAAGAAATAGATAGGGTTAGAGCTAGGATTAGGGCTAAGATTATGATTTTGATTAGGGCTAGGATTAGGATGAGGGTTAGGGTTAAAACTCAGGTTAGGGCTTGATTAGGGCTATGTTTGGAGTTAAGTTAGTTCTAGGGTTAGGGTTAAGGCTAATGTAAGTACCAGGGTAAAAATTAGGGTTAAATTTAGGGTTTGGGTTAGTGGTAGGTCTAGTGTTAAGTTTAGGGTTAGGGTTAGGGTGATGTTTAGACTAGGGTTAGTATTATGGTCAGAGTCAGGGTCAATGTTAGTTCTACTTTTCAGCTTAAAACTAGAATTAGAGCTAAGGTTAGGTTTAGGGTTAGGGTTTGATTTAGGTTAAGGGTTGGGGTTAGGGCTATGGCTCGGTTTTGTTTTAGGGCTAGGGTTAAAGTTAGATTTAGAGTTAGGTTTAGGGTTAGGCTTAGGGTTAGGGTTAGATTTAGAGTTAAAATAAGATCTAGGTTAGGGCTAGAGCTAATGATAGGTCTTGGGTTAGGGCTAGCGTTAGGGCTAGGATTAGGGTTCCAGTAAGGAATAGGGTTAGAACTAGAAATGGGGTTAGGGTGGGAGTTAGATTTAGTCTTAAGGCTAGGGTTAGGGCTAGGTTTAGGAATAGGACTAAATTAGGGCTAAGATTAGGGCTAGGGTTAGTTTGGAGGTTAGGCCTAATGTTAGGTTTAGGATTAGGCTTAAGACTAGGTTTAGGGCTAGGATAAGGGCTGGGTTTTGTGTTAGTTTTAGGGCTAGAATGGGCTATGGCTAATGTCAGGTCTAAGCTTACGGTTAGGGATAGTTTTAGGATTAGGGTTATGGCTAGGTCTAGTGTAAGTGTTAGGCTTAGTGTAAAAGTCAGCTTTAGAGCTAGGAGATTTATTAGGGTCAGAGTCAGTGTTAGAGTTTGCTTGAGGTTAGGGTTTAGGTTTAGGGATTGAATTAGCACTAGGGTGTGGGTTAGGGTAATGATAGGGTTTTGTTTAGAGTTTACATTAGGTTTAGGGTAATTGATAGGGTTAGGGTTAGTGATAGGGTTAAGGTTAGGCCTAGGGTTCACATTAGGATAAGGGTTATGATTAGTATAATGGATAGGATTAGAGCTAATTTTAGGGCTAGATTTATGGTTAGAAATAGATCTTGAATTAGTGTTAGGGTTAAAACTAGGGTTAGGCTTAGGTTTATGTTTAGAATAAGAGTTAGGTTTTGAGCTAGGGTTAGGGCTAGGGTGAGGGTTAGGTATAGGGTTACTTCTAGGGATAAGATTATAGTACTCATAGGGTTAAGGTCAGGATTAGGGCTAGTGACATCATTAGGGATAGGGTTAGGTTTAGGGTAATGTATACGATTAGATGTAGATTTAGGGCTATGTTTAACGTTAGATTGAGGTTTAGGCTTAGAGTTAGGGCTATGGTTATGTTTAGGTTTATAGTAAGGGTTAGGGTTTGAGCTAGGGTTGGGTCTATGGCAAGTGTGAGGTTTAAAGTTAGGTCTAGAGTTAGTTTTCCAGTTAGGTTTAGGTTTAGCATTAAGCCTAGGATTATCAATAAGTTTAGGTTTAGGTTTAGAGTAATGGGTAGGTTGAGAGCTAGGTTTAGGGCTAGGGTTAAGTTTAGGATTAGGGTAGGATTAGGGTTAGATTGAAGGATAGGTGTAGGTTTATGTTTAGAGTAATGTTTAGGCTTTGAGCTAGGATTAGGACTAAGGTGAGGATTAGGTTAAGGTTAGGGCTACGGTTAAGTTAGGGTTATGCTTAAGGCTTGATTTAGGCCTAGGATTAGCTCTAGGTTTTCTGTTAGCTTTAGGCCTAGAGTTAGGGCTATGGGTAATGTAAGAGCTAGGTTAATTTTGAGGGCTAGTGATAGGGTTAGGGTTATGGCTAGGTCTAGTGTTAGGTTTAGATTTTTGGATAGGGTCAGATTTAGAGATAGGTTTACTCTAAAGGCAGGGTCAGTGTTTGGGTTAGAGTTAGTGTTAGGGTTACAGCCAGAATTAGGACTATGTTTAGGTCTTGGGTTAGGGTTAGTGTTTGAGTTAGGTTAAGGATTATTGTCAGGGCTACAGCTAGGTTTATGTTTAGGTCTAGGGCTAGAAATAAGGCTAGCTTTAGGATTTGGTTTAGGTCTAGGGCTAGTGTTAGGGTTTGGTCTAGGGTTAGGGTCAGTTTTAGACCTAGGTTTAGTGTTAGGGTCAGAATAAGGGTCAGGGTCAGTTTTAGACCTAGGTTTAGTGTTAGGGTCAGAATAAGGGTCAGGGTTAGCGTTAGGGTTTGGGATAGGGTTAGAGCTAGAATGAGGGCTAGGATTAGGACTATTAACAGGCTTAGGGTCTTGGTTAGCCTAAGGTTTAGAGATAGATCTAGGGTTACCATTAGGGTTAGGGTTTTCTTAGGTTAAGGGAGAGCCTTAGAGCTAGGGTTAATGCTAGATATAGGGTTAGGGTTAGGGTTAGAGTTAAAAATAGATTTAGAGCTCGGATTAGGGCTATTTTTGTGTTAGGGTTAGGGCTAGATTTGGGCATTGGCTAATGTAAGAGCCAGGGTAAAATTAGGGTTAGTTTTAGTTTTAGGGTTAGAGGTAGGTCTAGTATTAGGTTTAGGTTTAAGGTTAGGGTAATATTTAGAGCTAGGGTTATTGTTAGGATATGATTCAGCATCAGGGTTAGTTTTAGGGTTAGGGTTAGGACTCAATTAAGGGCCAGGGTTACTGTTAGTGTTCGGTTTAAGGTGAGGGCTGTGTTCAGAGCTAGGGTGACTCTTAGGATATCAGTCAGGGTCAGGGTTAGCTTTAAAGTTAGGATTATGACTTGAATTAGGGCTAGTGTTACTTTTGATATTTGCTTTAAGTTTAGGGTGTTCTTTAAAGCTAGAGTCAGTGTTCATATATGAGTCAGGGTCAGGTTAAGTTTTAAAGTTAGGATTCAGACTTGAATTAGGGCTAGGGTTACATCTAGGTGTAGTGTTAGGGTTTGGTTTAAGTTAAGGTTTAGGGTTAAGGCTGTTGCTCAGTTTTGTTTTAGTCCTAGATTTAGGTTTTGGGCTAGTTTTAGTGTTAGGCTTAGGCTTTGGGGTAGGGTTCGATTTGGATTTAGTGATCGATCTAGGATTAGTGCTAGGTCTAACTATAGGGCAAAAGTTAGGGCTAGGGTTATGGTTACAGTAACAGATAGGTTTAGAACTAGGGCTAGGACTAGGTGAGAATTAGAGTTAGTCTTAAGCCTAGGGTTTTGGTTAGTTTTAGGGATAGGGCTAGGTTACAGCTAAGATTAGGGGTAGGGTTAGTGTTCAGCTTATGCCTAGTGTTAGAGCTAATGTTATAGTTAATTTTAGTGTAAGCTATGGTGTTATAGCTAGTTTTAGAGGTAGGATGAGGGTTAGAATTAGGGATATGGCTAGGGTTAGGGTTATGGTTGTGACTAAGGCTACTTTTAGAGCTAGGATGAGGGCTAGTGTTTGTTGTAGGGTTATGTCTAGAATTAGGGCTAGTTCTAATGTCAGGTCTAGTGTTACAATTTGTGGTAGATTTAGGGTTAGGTTTGTGTCTAAGTCTAGTGTAAGTGTTAGGCTTAGGGTAAGGGTCAGGTTTAGAGCTAGGTGTATTTTTAGGGTCAGGATCAGGGTTAGGGTTTGTTTTAGGTTAAGATTTAGGGAAAGGGCTCAAATGAGCATTAGGTTTAGGGTTAGGGCAATTGATTGGGTTAGGTATAGGTTTCAGGGTACGTTTAGGGCAATGGAGAGCTTTAGGGTTAGCAAAAGAGTTAGGGTTAAACCTAGGGTCAGCTTTAGGATTAGGGTTATCATAAGGATAATATATAGGGTTAGAGCTATGGTTAGGACTAGGGTTAGCTTAGGATTAGTGCTAGAGTTAGGTTAGGTTTTGGGTTAGGGCTAGTAACCCTAGCTTAGGGTTGGGTTAGGGTTAGATTTAGGGTCAACGTTAGGTTTTGAGCTAGGGTTAGGTCTAGGACGAGGGTTAGGTTTAGTGTTATGGTCAGGGTTAGGTTTAGGGTTAGGGATAGGTTTTCATTAGGGTTAAGATTAGGCTTAGGGTAATAAATTGGGTTAGATGTAAGGTTAGCTTTATGGCTAAGGTTAGGTTTAGGTTTAAGTTTAGTTTTAGGGCTAGGTTTAGTGTTGGTTTAAAGGTAAAAGTTAGGGTTTGAGTTAGGGTTAAGGCTATTTCAAAGTTTAGGTTTAGGGTTAAGTCTAGGGTTAGGTATATTTTCTGGTTTAGGGTTTCTGTTAGTGTTAGGGATAGGGTTATCATTAGGGTTAGGGTTAGAGTTAGGGTAATGCCTAGGGTTAGAGCCAGTGTTAGGTCCAGTGTTAATGTTAGGATTAGGGCTACGGTTAGAGTTATGTTTAGGGATAGTGCCAGGGTTATGTTTAGGCTAAGGGTTAGGGTTAGGGTTAGGACTAGGGTTAGGATTAGGGTGAGGGTTATGCTTAGGGTAGGTTTAGGCCTCAATTAGGGTTAGGGTTATTTAAGTTTTGTATGGGTTTAGGCCTAGGGTTAGTGCTATGTGTAATATAGGATCTAGGTTTCTGATTAGAGCTAGTTCTAGGGTTAGGGTTACGGCTAGGTTTACTGTTAGGTTTATGTTTTGGGTTAGGGTCAGGTTTAGAGCTAGGTTTAATGTTAGTGTCAGGGCCAGTGTTCAGGTTAAAGATAGGGTTATGGTGAAAATCAGAATAGGACTAGGGTTAGGTCTAGTGGTAGGGTTAGTGTTTGGTTTAGGTTAAGGATTACTGTTAGGGCTAGGACTAAGATTTGTTTAGGTCAAGGGCTAGAGTAATAGCTAGATTTAGGATTATGTTTAGGTCTAGTGCTAGTGTTAGGTTTAGGTTTAGGTATAAGGTTACTGGTAGGGCTAGTTTCAGGTTTTGGTTTTGATATAGGGTCAGGTTTAGACCTTTAATTAGTGTTAGTGTCAGAATAAGGGTGTGTGAAGGTCAGCATGAGGTTTTGGGTTAGGGTTAGATCTAGAATGAGGGCTAGTGTTAGGACTAGTAATAGGGTTATTGTTTGTGTTTGGCTAAGGATTAGAATTAGGACTAGAGTTAGCATTATGAATAGGGTTTGGCTTAGGGAAATGGATAGGATTAGAACTAGCATTAGGGCTAGGATTAGGGTTAGGTTTAGGGCTAGTTTTAGGGTTAGGTTTAAGGTTAAATCTAGTATTAGGGCTTGAATTAGGGCTATTTTGTGTTAGAGTTAGGGCTAGGGTATGGCTAAGGCCAATGTAAGAACTAGGGTTATGATTAGGGTTAGTTTTAGGGTTAGGGTTTCAGCTAGGTCTAGTGTTAGCATTAGTTTTAGGGTTAGGGTGATATTTAGAGCTAGGATTTGTTTGGATATGAGTCAGGATGAGGGTTAATTTTAGGCCTAGGACTGTAATTAGAGCTCAGGTTATGGCTAGTTATGGGTTAGTGTTGAGTTTAGGTTAAGGTTTAGGGTTAGAGCAATGACTCAGTTTTGTTTTGGGGCTAGGGCTTGGTTTATGGCTAGTTTTAGGATTAGCAATAGTGTTAGAGCTTGTTGTAAAATTAGGTTTAGGCTTAAGATTAGGGTTAGATGTAGAGTTTTGGTTAGATCTGAGGTTAGGGCTATGGCTAGGTTAGGGCTAAAGTTAGGGCTATTTTGAGGGTTATGCTAACGAACAGGGTTATAAATAGATATAGGGCTAGGGTGTGAGTTAGCGTCAGTCTTAGGGCCAGGGTTAGGGTTAATTGTAGGGTTCAAATAGGGCTAGGATCAGTGCTATGATTATTGTTAGGGTTAGGCCTGTGATTAGGGCTAGAGTTATGGTTAGTTTTAGAGGAAGGGATGTGGTTATATAGCTAGGTTCATTGCTAGGGCGAGCATTATATTTAGGGCTAGGGCTAGGGTGAGGGGTCAGGTTAGGATTAAGTCTAGTTTTAGGGCTACGATGAGGGCTAGGGTTTGTGTTAGGGTTAGGACTAGGATTAGGGCTAGGGATAATGACAGGTCTATGGTTATGGTTAGGGATAGTGTTAGGGATAGGTTTAAGTTTATGTCTACTGCTAGTGTTATGGTTAGTTTTAGGTATAGGTTTACTGGTAGGGCTAGTGTTAGGGTTCGGTTTAGTGTTAAGGTCAGGCTTTGACCTAGGGTCAGTGTAAGGGTTAGGTTTAGTGTAGGGGTCAGGTATAGAGCTAGGTTATTATTAGGATCAGAGTATGGGTTAGAGATTGGTTTGATTTAAGGTGTAAAGTTAGGGCTCAAATTAGATGAGGGTTAGGGTTAGGGTTAGAGTAATGGATAGAGTTAGGTTTACAGTTCAGGTTAGGTTTAGAGTAATGTTTAAGGTTAGTGTTAGGGATAGGGTTAGGGTTTGGCCTAGGGTTAGCATTTGGTTTAGGCTTATGTTTAGAGTAATCAATAGATTTAGTGCTAGTGTTATTGCTTAGGCTAAGGTTAGGATTAGGGCTAGGGTTTGGGTTACTCCTAGGGCTAGTGCTAGGGTTAGATTTAGGGTAAGTGTTAGGATTTGAACGAGGGTTAGGCTAGGGCAAAGGTTAGGTTTAATATCACAGCTACTGTTAGGATTAGGGTTAGGGTTAGCGTTAGGGTTACGGCTAGTGTTAGCATTAGGGTTAGGGTTACGTTTAAGGTAATGGATAAAGTTTGAGCTAGGATTTGGGCTATGGTTACAGTTAGGATTAGGGATAAGTTTAGGGTTAGGGTTAGAGCTAGGGTTATGTTTAGAGTAAGGGTTAAAGTTTGAGCTAGGGTTAGGGCTAGGGCAAGCATTAGGTTTAGGATTTATGCTAGGGTTAGGGTTAAGGTTACGCTTAGGTCTAGGTTTAGGGCTTGTATTAGGGCTAGGTTTTGTGTGAGATTTATGGCTAGTGTTAGGGCTATGGGTAATGTAAGACCTAGGGTTATGGTTATGGCTAGTTTTTTTGGGTTAGGGTTACACATATGTCTAGTGTTAGGTTTAAGTTTGGGGTTAGGATAAGTTTTAGAGCTAGGGTTTGTGTTAGGGTAAGTGACAGTGTTCAGGTTAGCATTGGATATTTGGTTAGGGCCAGAATTAAAACTAGGGTTAGGTCTAGGGGTAGGGTTAGTCTTTGCTTTAGGTTAATGGTTAATTTAGAGCTAGGGATAGGTTCTTGTATAGGACTAGGGCTACAGTTATAGCTGTATTTAGGATTAAGTTTAGGTCTAGTGTTAGTGCTATGGTTAGTTTTAGGTATAGGCTTACTGGTAGGGCTAGTGTTAGGGTTCGGTTTAGTGTTAAGGTCAGGCTTTGACATAGGGTTAGTGTTAGGGTCAGAATAAGGGTAAGGTTTAGGCTGAGGCTTTGGGTTAGGGTTAAAAATAGAATGAGGGTTAGGGTTAGGACTAGTAATAGAGTTAGAGTTTGGGGCAAGCTAAGAATTAGGTTTAGAACTAGGGTAGCATTAGGGTGAGAGTTTGGCTTAGGATAAGGAATAGGTTTAGAGCTAGAGTTTGGGTTAGTGTTAGGGTTAGAGTTAGGGTTAGGGTTAAAGCTAGGGTTGAGGCTCAGATTAGCACTAGGTTTTGTGTCAGGGTTAGGGCTGTGGCTAATGTAAGAACTAGCTTTACGTTTAGGGATAGTTTTAGGGTTAGGATTAGGGGAAGGTCTAGTGTTTGGGTTAGCTTTAGGGTTAGGGTGATGTTTAGAGCTAGGGTTATTTTTAGGGTCAGACTCAGGGTCAGTATTAGTTGTAGGGATAGGGTTAGGACTAGGTGTAGCATTAGGATTTGGTTTAGGTTAAGGGTTAAGATTAGGGCTATAGCTCAGTTTTGTTTGTGGGCTATGGCTAGGGTTAGGGCTAGTTTTCAAATTAGGGTTAGGGCTATTGTTAGGGTGAGGTTTAGGTTTAGAGTTAGGGTTAGATTTAGAGTTAGGGTTAGTTCTGGTTTTAGGACCATGACTAGTGTTAGGACTAAGTTCAGGGCTAGTGTTAGGTTTAAGCAATAGATAAGGTTGGTACTAGAAATAGGTCTAGGGCTAGAGTTAGGGTTAATCTTAGGGCTAGGGTTAGAGTAAGGGTTACAGTTAGCAATAAATTAGGTCTAGGGTTAGAGCTATGGGCACTGTTAGGATTAGGCCTAGAGTTAGGTCCAGGTTTAGTGTTAGTGATAGTGTTAGGTTTAGGGTTAGGGGAAAGGATGAGGTTATACCTACGTTCAGAACTAGTGTGAGGGTTGAAATTAGGGATTGGACTAGGGTTAGGTTTCGGGTTAGGGTTAAGGCTAGCTTTAGGGCTAGGATGAGGGCTCGTGTTTGTGTTAGGTTTAAGGCAAGAATTAGGTAGAGTGCTAATGTCAGGTCTAGGGTTAAGGTTAGGAATATTGTTAGGGTTAGTTTTATGGCTAGGTCCAGTTTAAGGGTTATGTTTAGGGTAAGAGTCAGGTTTAGAGCTAGGTGTGTTGTTAGAGTTAGTATCTTGTTCAGAGTTTGGGTTAGGTTTTGGTTTATTTTGGGGCTCAAATTAGCATTAGGGTTAGGGTTAGAGTAAATGATAGGGTTAGGTTTAGTGTTCAGCTTAGGTTCAAGTAAGGTTAAGGTTAG